>NC_136496.1:90949217-90964217 GCF_053919585.1 Euprymna scolopes
CCCTTCTGCAATTTTACAGCCTGCAATTTTTTGGAAATTCCTTGAATCAGACTGCAGCAATACTTCAGGAAAAGGGCATCCCACTTTTCTTTAATTTTTATCCAAAGTTCTTCCAAGTTGCGTAGCTGTTGTTAATGTAATGCCATATGTTTTCGATAGAATTGAGGTCTGGAGATTGTGCAGGCCAATCCAAATACGGAATATTATGCTCTTCCAGGAACCACTTGACATTGTCAGCTGTGTGAATGGGAGCATTATCCTGCATGAAGATGGGAGTATCATGAAATTCCGATCAAAGTAGGTAAGAAAATGCTCAGTCAACATATTAATGTACTTGATCGAATTAATTCGATCTTGCAAGCGAACTCTAGGCTCTGGACCATGGGTACTAATAATGCCCCACTCTAACCCTGAACCGCCACTACCTTGCAGTGTTGAAACTGAGCACCTAGGATTAAATTATCATCTTTCCTCTGACGGACGTACTGCCTACCCTCACTGCCTAGCCTATTGAACTTGCTTTCGTCACTAAAAAGCACTTTTGACCAACATGAAGAGTCATGATCTTTATTGCATCTGATGAATTCCAGACGGCGCTTTCTGTTCTTTACAGAAATCATTGGCTTGCGTCTTGCAGCATATACTCGCAAATTAAATTCCTTTGATCTGTTCTTGACAGTAGAAAGAGAACACTTTTTAACAAAATTGCACTGTTGTTGCATTTGGGAGCCGTTTCAAATCTGTTTCTTAGGCTGCGGATCTTGATGGCATTGTCTTCCCTGTGAGAAATAACTCTAATACGACCAGATTTAGGTGCATCACAAACACTGCCAGTGTTTTGGTGGTTTTGCACAGTCTTTTGTACCATTTTCTCATCACATTTCAATCTGTGGCCGATTTCTCGATTGGATAAACCAGAAAGGTGGAGATTAATGAGCTCCGGATAATCACAAAGAGAAATTCGTGGCATATGGACTAAATGTTACGTTGTATAACCTGGAACAACAACAATTACGATTAGAGATGCTTTGTTGCCTGTTGGTGGATATTTTAAACTGATTTAGGGGCGATAATTTAAGCTAGTTTTAAGCGAATGTATTGCTGTGGACTTTCTTTTTGCCTCCTCAATTTGAAGTTATTTTTTAAATTGATGTGAACATTAGAATATTTCAATTAAAAGTCAAATATGAACAGGTAAAATTATAGAGGAATAAAAGGCGAATCAAATGAGGTATAGATTGTTTAAACACTTACATTAAATTTAGCTTAAATATGTAGTTTTTGAAAAAATTACAAGTGCAGACTTTTTTTTTTGCCGGCACTGTATATTAGTGTTGGGACAATTAATCGAAATCGGGAATCAAAAAAATTGGAACTTTTAGGATATTGGAGTCAGTACTGGAATCGGAGAAATTTGAGGCTCATTTCTGATTCAAAATCGATTCTTATTTTTTTTTTTTCTTGACAATAAAAAAATGAAACAAACACAAATTGTTTTTTTTATTTATTAATTGCTCCCATCGTCGTATAAGCACTCCCAGCCTCCACATGTTAAGAACGGCTTTCAGAATAAACACCCCCAAACTTGAAAGCCGTACTTAACATGGGGAGGTTCGGGGGGGGGGGTATTCCGAAAACTGTTCTTAACATGGGATGGTTGGGGAGGGGGATTATACTACGCTGGGGCAGGTCGTAAAAAAATACCGGAATAGCAATTTCTGCATTTGGATATGTAAAAGAAAAGATATGGAGCAGAAAGAACATATCAACACCTATGTAATTGAAGGCGTTACAATGCATTAATAGTTCCTATTATTGCTAAATATTCAAATGAAATATGCTTTCAAGGGGCATGTTTTTGTCATGCCAATATCGCTGGAATCCATCAGGACCATCTAAATTGGGCCCTGTCGGTGGGGCATTAGAATATGCCGACTGCCCCCCTGCAGAGGGTAAAAGTCCCTCAATGGGGGTCCTGGATATGACCTTAAACTATATCCAGTGGTGAGGCCCCAGCTTGTGGGCTTTGGGGAGTGTGGAGCCACCCTTTAATTACTGTTGCTCCCAGGTCCACTCTGACCCGGAGTGGTAGTACCTGTTAGGGTCCCAACTATGGGTTAAATAGAAACCAATGTGAAAACAACAAATATATTCTATTAAAAATATTTTCTTCAAAATCTTTGGATTCGGCATTAAATAAACCGAAAAGGGTTGATATGCCGTAAAACAAAAAGAACCAACCAACCATCTAAATTGAATTTTTTCTCATCAGAAAACAGGACTTTCTTCCACTTCTCAACATCCCAGGTTTGGTATTCACGACCAAATCTTAAGCAATCCAGTTTGTGAGGTGGAAGCAATCGAGGAATTTGTTTACACTTTTTATTTACCATGGCTTTTTGTTGTAAGTGTTGTCTGATGGTTATTGGACTGCAATCAGCATCTGTAACTGCCTTAATTTGACTAGAAGAAAGTCTTCTGTCATTCATAACAACCCGTCTGATTCTCCTACTCAATGCAGGAGAAATTACGGGGGGGGGCTACAAAAGGATTTTGCTTTTCCATAATTTTCAGTGTTCTTTAGAAAGTTGCAAATAACAGTTTTACTGCGATTTACCTTAGCTGCTATTGCTCGCTGTTACAAACCTTGTTTATGGAATCCTAGAATTCGAGAGCGCTCAACTTAGGTTAGTTTTTTTGCTTTAGGCATCGTAACACCTTTACACAATGATTGCTAATCGCTAACTGAACTAAAAGCATTAGAATTAACATAAATCTAACAATTTATACCCTTGGTCTTATAATTTTGATCATGTGTAAAAAGCCTAATTTAATAAGAAGCCTAATTTAATAAAAATGCGAATTTTTAAATAAAATTTTTGGAATGTATCTTTTTGTTTCCATAACCTTTTAGATTATAGTAATAGTAATTTTAAGTCGGAAGAGTCTAAAATCTATCCTTTAAAAAAAAGGTTTCTTTTTAAAGATTTTTAAGTCGTCTTAAATTTTTGATCAGCAGTGTATGTTGAGATTTATTTATATTATTGTTTTGGTGATATTGATGATTGAACGTATTAAAATATCAATATAGCACTTATTTAGCTATTTACTGCTCATCAGCATGGCTAGACATAACACAATTTAACACTGGGACACTTAGTGAATGAGGCTCGGTGCGTTATCGTTGGATCATATAAACTTTATTTGTTATTGATTTTATTTTTACAACATTGATAATTGAACATCTGCAAATATCCTTTTACAGGGAAGCATGTACCTAAATGCTAACGGGGAACATTATTCCCTTTCACCAGTGTGATGCCCCTATATAAGAGCATAGATATTTTAAAAATATAATTATCCATGCGATTCACCATTTATGAATCATCAACATGATTAGACCTAGTCGTCTTTATTACTTCCTCCTATGTTTTCCTTGGCCTTCCTCTGTGAACTGACCCTGCTATCTTAACTGTTCTACATCTATTAACCCAAGCATGCTTTTTCAATGTGATCAAACCAATTAAGTCTCTTGTTTTTCATACATCTCCCTATACTATCCAGATTTAATTTTACTTTAAGGTTATCTCCCATTACACAATTAAAAAATGCTCCGCTGCTCCAGTTTTCTCCAAACTCAATAAATGCCTTACAATTTTTCGATATTTGCCATCCGAAGGGTCGATCTTCAAAATGATACCAATCTCGTGAAAATCTGTCGCCACTGTCGAAAGTTTTTGCGAGACATGCAAACAAGCAAACATACATACATACATTTAATGCCTTACCGAATTTTGCTTTTCTGACCGCTGAAAATTGCTTCTGTTTGCTTTCAATGTGGCCGTACCATCAAAGTCTCCTGTTCTGTACACATCTCCCTATACTGTCCAGATTTCATCTTCCACTGAGGTCATCAGCCCTAAGCCTATCTTCAAGACTCACATTACACATCCAGCATATTATGTATACTAGCCTGGGTGCCCGGCGTTGCCTGGGTGTTTGTAGGTATGTGTTGAGCAAGAATAAAAAAAAGAAAAATGTTGTAGTAAGCAGGCAGGCTCGAACATGTGATGTGAACGCGGAAAAGAAAGGGCGGGGGGGGGGTAAAGGTGTTGGTTAAGCAAAAAAAGGGAAAATTGCGAGCATAAATTTTTTTTTTTTTTAAATATGTGGTAGTATGCAGGCAGGCAGGCTCGAATTCATACTGCGAAGGAGGAAAAGAAGGCAAAAAAAATATTATGTGTTAGCTGTTGCGCCCATCGCCAAACCGGAAGTGATGTAGGTTTGAATTAAGGCTAGATGTGACATAGGTTTAAATTAAGGCTAGGAAAGAGGTAATGACTTTTGGAAATATCGGTGAAAAAAGCAACCTCTCCCTGTAGAAAAGTGCCCAGTTGAGGGTGAAGTAACTAATGTTTTTGGCCAATTTTTCGATATTTGCCATCCGAAGGGTCGATCTTCAAAATGATACCAATCTCGTGAAAATCTGTCGCCACTGTCGAAAGTTTTTGCGAGACATGCAAACAAGCAAACATACATACATACATTTAAACAGACAGATTATAGATTAGAGAGAGAGATATACAGAGAATTTGGATTCTTACCGCATTGGCACATTTAAAGAATAAGGGAAAAACTGCTATCACATTGAGGTTACCAAACAGTGGATGGGTGACGAACAAAGCAAGCTGGTTTCTCTGGGGTCAAATCTACAAAAAGGGCTTGTCATCCCTTTTGTGATATGTCTTTGCTAGGGTATTGGCCGAATCACGGCTCGTGTAAGGGCATCTGCCTTATTTTAGTTTCTAAACTATATAGAGCACAAACAAGTAATATTTATCTGGTTCACACACATATATATATATATATATATATATATATATATATATATATATATATATATATATAATGGCGTCATTATAATATTACTCTTACTAGAACAATATTTTGCCAAACTTGTTTTTACCTTATCTTTGGGACCTATTTTATGGTGATGGATTTAGCCAGAGTCTATTAGGCTTTGATATTTTAGCATTGTGGTTTGCAGCGGGCCAAAATACCGAAGTGCATCTCCCCTATGAAAAGATGATTCTGGCGGCAACCACAATGACATTCACTCTCAGACTTTTACATTTCATAAGTATTCCTCCAAGTCTTTAACTTAGCAAGTAAATCTTCCATTATTTCATAAGCCAATATTAAATCATCAGCACATCTTTTGGACAACCCGTACAAAGCTTCCTGAACAATGCTTCTAAAAGACAAATGAAAAGCAACAGATTTAGTATGAAAACCCGGATGTACTCCTTCTTTAACATGTACTCTTGTCCTCCAGTGACATCATCACAGTTAGCCATTCAGGATTTTTGGTTGGTCAGTTGGTGCTTTCTTGTGAAAGTTTGCTGCTTTGATATAGACCTGGAGATGTCGAAAGGTTCTGGTCCATCAAGTACCACTTTCCCCACATTTTGATTGTTGAAGATCAAGAGAGCGATTGTTCGGTGTTCATCGCCAAAGTTTGTACTGTAAACTGGGGTGACTCCGGTCAGCTGGGCTGACTGTAAGCCATTAAAAAAATAAAAATAAAAATAAAAAATACATAGATAACACCGCAGAAATATTTGCTGCTGCACCACGATGTGTCTGTGAAATTATGCATCATTATTTTCATTTTTACTTTTCTTAATGACTCAAAATCACCACAGCTTATGGTGCTACTGAAGAGCCAAAGATCATTTAAAAAAAACACACAAAAATAAAACAAATAACAATCCGACGGTTGCACTTTATAGAAAAGTAATTATTCTGTAAAACATCTTCATTATTTCGGTTCAGTGCTTATAACTAATGTGCGTTTTGGATGGCAATTATTGACAATTTTTGGTTGTGTATTAGTTCTGGTGATTCCAACCTTAAGTTTGGCATTCGTCTCTGAACAATGCGGCTTTTGGTGGTAAGACAAAATGAGTACCTGAATCCCTGAAAGCCATTGCTCTTCACTTTATATTGAACGAGGTGATGGTGGTTAAGTTGTTAACGACATAGACTGACGACCTGGGTGTTTCAAGTTCGAATCCAGTTCATTCCAAAAGAATCACATTCACTTAGGATGTTGGCAACTTTCATGTGGTCCTTCCCATAAGTGCCCAATGTCTTCCTAGAAAGAATTTTGATCATAAAAGTATTAGAAAACCAATGCCAACAATAGAATCTTCAGATTCACACGATATGATGAATTGGATGTTTTGAAACTGGGTGTGACTCCACCCATCATCACATAGAATTAAATTGATCTATCTATCTATCTATCTATCTATCTATCTATATATATATATAGAATTAAATTGATCTATCTATCTATCTATCTATATATATATATATATATATAATGGAGTCAGAGATGGCTTCGTTGCTGAATTCAAATCTATCGACCTGTGTTAATCGTGACACCCTGCACTGATGATTCCCAAAAGGATGAAACCCTAGTGTCTGTAGGTATTTAATAATTATTATAGTAAATAATTATATCAGTCTCTTTAAGAAACTGGTTTTATATTGTTGAGCACTTTCAGTTGAATTAAAAGTTGGTCAATTTAGCTCTTACGTACATATCGTCATATGACGACTAGATCACTCTGACAGACGTCAAAAACATTTAAAAATAAATGGTCAAGGGTGTGAGTTCCGTTATAGAAGCACTGGTTTAATTTGAATAAAATAAAATATGCATCAAGTGTGTTTGAAAACCAAATTGCAACGCAACATTACGAAAATAAATATTTTACTTGTTTGAAATTTATAATTTAAATATATTTCGAAGTCAAACTCCATCCTCAGAATCTTGTTTGTTTCTTTTTTTTTTCTTCTTTCTTGCCATGTTGTAAAGTTTGGGAAAGAAAAGTCAGTAGTAAAGATCCCTGCGTTGTCTCTCGGTGGTTGTATTTTGAAATATCGGGAACGGCATGTTGGCTACGCGAGGTTACCGTCAGGGGTGTGAGTTCCGTTATAGAAGCATTGATTTAATTTGAATAAAATAAAATACACATCAAGTGTGCTTGAAAGCCAAATTACGACGCAATTTTACGAAAATAAATAGTTTGATTCCGAAATATATTTAAATTATAAATTTCAAGCAAGTAAAATATTTAATATATATAAGATATTGTGTGTGTGTGTGTGTGTGTGTGTGTGTGTGTGTGTGTGTGTGTGTGTGTGTGTGTGGAATGGTTTCTACCACACTACTCTGACTTGAAACTTGATATATATGGAATTCAGACATGTGAAACTAATTCAATTTTCTAGTAAGGGGTCAAAATTGAAAAATTGGAACCTGGCAAGTGTAAGTTGACTTAAAGTATGCCTCTATGCATGCGCAAATATACATTATACATTAAACTGTGTTAATTTATAAAGCTTTGATATTCATCTGTTCTTAGCTCAGATGGTAGCCAATGCCGATTGAAAGCTAAAGGTTTTGGTTTTGATTCTAGCTGATGGCACTCAAGTCATATCTTTTTAAAACTTCGAAATCACTACTATATATTGCGTACAATATGATATTCAAGAGAGAATTGGCTCTATAATAAATACAAAATCTGCATAAATTAAAAAATACAATATTTAAGCATATTTTAATCTAATCTGCTAACATATCTCAGAAATGCATTAACTCTATAATGTTTTGCAACGTTTGCCTGCAAGGGACCACTTTCCACCTCTAATTTCTTTTTCCACCTCTATTTCTCTCTTACTGTTGCGTCAATGGAGAGAAGTTCCTTCTCTTTAAACCTTTCTTTCATATTAAATTAATACGTTTCAAAATCAACAACTAACCATAATTTCTTGCAACGTTTTCTATTCTTGATTCCGGATTAATCTCTACTTTCTGGCTGATTAATCTTTAATGTTTACTCATTGCAATTCTCGAAAATGTATATATGCCTTGGTTTTAATTTACAAAAACCAGATGCCTCGTTATCAAGTTCTCCAGCCGAGCCATCTGGTCACTCAGACTCTTGGTACAAACAAACAACTTTGATAAATGTAATTTCTCATATCTTCTAACACCTGCGTTTTCTGTTTTGCCAAAGTATGTCGATTCTGAGTATGATCTTAAAAGACATCAACTGCTGAAGCCCCATCTGGGAGCTGTATGGAATGTAGAGTTGCCCCTTAGTTACCATTGCTCAGAGGCCCACTTTAGTCCAGAGTAGTAATACCTTTTGGGGGCACTAGTGTTACCAGATAGGTTATCTGAAAATACTGACTTCCTGACCAAAAATGCACCAAACATTTATGCAATTGTTTGCTCCTTTCCCTTTGCAAAACTTAATCATATTCTGAAAACTAAAAACAAGAGACAAAAATATTCTTCTACAAAACAATCAAACCAAACACCACGAATAAATAATTGAAGATATAAAGAACTTGAAGAATACAACCTTTTTCCCAAATTACAGTTAATTAATCAATTGCATTAATTAATCTAAAAAGAGTTGATATGCTGTTAACCAAAAAACAATCAACCAAAGTACAAAAAAGAAATAACTCTTTGTTTCTCTTATATAATTTTCGTTTAGTGCAAATATTTCTAAGATTTTTTTTTTCTGTTTCCCGATTTTACACGTGTAATAGAGTGCAGGTGCACAGTTGACAACAGCAGCAGCTGTACAAGAGCCAACATATGCAAATGACCGAACCATGTGCGAGGTGACGTCACAGCAAGGGAGAACGAAAGAAAAAGATCATAAAAAAGAAAAACGTGGTCCCGAGAAAGAAATAGATGCGTTACACATATGGCCTGAGAGCGACAAGGAAACATGTGCCTTAATTATCGTTGGATAAAGACAGAGTACCACGTGTTTGACACGGCAGAGTCTTGTTAAGCACATTTGAGTACGAAAAGACTTTTGAGCAAGAGACAAGTACCTGTTATTATGTCTGCTGTTTTTGACTGAAAAAAAAAAAAAGAAGAAAAATGAGTAAAATTCTTTCCTTGTCCTTGTTTCCTGGTGACAGACTGCATAAAACGCTTGGGTCCTGAGTGTTGGCATATAACATGTAATGTTATGCAAGCAAGGTATTTTAGTTTTACCCTCCTAAAGCCGGATCAATATTGTCAAAATTAAAGCTATCATTAAATTGCCCGGAGTTCTTTTCAAGAAGAATTAATTAAGGATTTTACTTTTATTTTGATACAACGATAACCAAGATGAGGATCTCTGTTATTTTTGTTAAAATTGAAAATATATATATATTTTTTTATTTTACATAGGCATCACCACTTATCAAGGCCAAGAGGCCACTCGAGGATAAGGGTTAAAGGGTGTACAGTAGAAATTGGACAATATAGTAATCGTTAGTAATCGAAATTCGGTAAATTTGTAAACTTATATGGAACGGCTCATCAAAAACTTGTTTACATTAGACTTGAAGACAACCATATTGTAGTCAGCTGGAAAGCAGGAAAACGGAAGACAATTTTCGCCAGCTCTGTGCAAATAGCTCCACTGCCTTGTGGATGCTTTGGGAAAGGCAAAGGCCAAAGGAGTAAATCTTGACAAAAAAATCTGGTTTGGAGTCCTGATAGGCAGATAGTGAATCATTGCAACACCTTTCCAGCAATTTCTGCAGCTGCGTTGGCTTCGACTGTCTTGGCTTGTCTTTCCGTCAGACTGTGTCTGCAATGTTGAGAAGGGGACCCTGGTAACTGGGAAAACCTAGGTATACTTATTACCTATCTAATCCTGCTTCTGGAGAGACAACCACAGCTTTAACTGCATAGACACAATGCACCAAACTGGTTGCAGAACGCCATTGTGTCATGAGACAGAAGGCTATCATTATCACTAAATGTGTTGTGAATTTTAATCCCATTTTTAATATTTCCCTACATTGTTTAAGCATCCTTCATCAGCTACTCGTTTGCCCCTAGTTTACTCAAAGCTCACCAGACAACCTCTTTCAACACCCTGTCAAATGCTTCCTCCAGATCTACAAAAGCAATATACGGCTTTTGTTTTTCTTTTGTTAAGTTACTTCTTTTGTAGTTGTCTTAGGACATGGCACCGGTGATACTTTGCCCAGACTTAGAACCAAACTGCTCTATGCTTATCTGATTTATTATTTGTTGCTTAATTATTCTCTCAATCCCTTCCAGAACCTGATCCTAACCTAACCTTATTCTCTACCTACATTAGAGTCAGATACGTTCAAAGATGGAGTTTTGCTGCCAACGTACCATTCAGAGCACTCTTTGTTAACTCGACTTGAATACAGAATCGACTTTAAAATCTAATTTGGTATTGTCTCTTCTATATAGCTCCTTATTCACAAAAGAGACTTCACTAGTCTATCTCTGTTCTATCATGATTTCCATGGAAGGTGCTCGACTGAGCTCCAATCTTTGGTTCCTCCTTGCAAAACATTCACAGCAAAAACTCGTCTTTCAAACACAAGGAAGAAAAACTTATTTATTTCCTTGTACTTAGTGGCAGGCAAAATTTCCATAAACAAAGCTTTTTTGCAAGGGCTTCCTGTCTGTGGAACACACTGCCTGATGACTGCTTCACACAGATTACAACTTGGTTGTCTTCAAAGACTTTGGAATTGCCTCCCTGTTTCTTGATTCTCTGACTGTACTAACCGGTTGAAGTTTAAATGTAACGTGAACAGACATCTCGTTACTCAACTCCCCACAGTTCCTCATAAGTAGGGATTTAACAACAGAATATTCTTATCATTGTTTTGGCTCTCGAGTATATATCCGACTCAGTTAGACACAGTTAATAAACTGAGAACCACATCACTCTGTATAAAAGCATATAAGATATTAACGAATACACACTCGAGAGTCAAAACAACGAAAAGAATATGCTGTTGTCTTAGCCCTACTCATAAAATACAATTTCAAATAGTAGCCCCTTTTTTCTCAAGTGGCAATATTCCTTGTTTGGTGTGAAAACAATTGGTAAAAAAAAAAGAATAAATAAAAATCTCAGATTATAACCTAGAACCGTCTCCATGAGTATTCGAACATATTCCTGTCAATCAATCCATCACAATTTTACTTTCATTCACAAGTGGAATCTAACCATGACAAGGAGTGAGCATTAATAAAAAAAATCGTCCTCTTTGACTTTCTAAGAAAAGAAAAAGGAAAATGGCTGAAGCCATATACAATGTAAACACCGAAAGAAAAAAAAATGTAAAAAGACAGATTACTCATGTGAAGGATTAGGTTAGGGCTAAAATAAAAATTAGCCTTTCCCCTTCTAAAAAGATTTGAAAAAGACTCCCCCTCCCTTCCCCCGACAAAATAAAAGGTAGCTTTCAAATCATCAACTAGTGCAGTCACTGGCATCTTTTTAAACATTAAGCAACAGTTCGCGCATGGCGTTTTACATCAATGCGCCGATGAGCGATCAAACAACCACATAAATCAAATGAGTCTCTTTTATACATACATGCGCGGTCGCTGGTCTTCATTCTGTGATCGTCGCTTTTCCATGTGTGAACTTTGACCTCCCCGTGGTTATATTTTTATTTTCATAAAGAAAATAATTTTTAAAAGATTTAAAGCGATTAATGTGAAACTATTAGCATTACAAGGCTGATTTCGCAAGTTTGAATTATTGTGCACTTATCTGCCCGTGCTTTTTTTTCAAAATGGCGATGCGAGAATCGCTTTTTTGCTTACTCATAAATTTGATTTTCTTAGTTAAAAATGAAACTACTTGATCCAAGATTTTTCTTTTTCTCATATATATATATATATATATATATATATATATGCACGTTTCATTAAATAGCACAGACAACTCTTGCTTGTTTTTCTTGTAGTCCTACTTTTCTCTTTGTCGAACCATTTTCGGAAGGTTTTTTCCGAGTGAAAAAAGAAATTTCCCATAATCGCGAACGTTTTCGACCTCCATTGGTCATCCTCAGGCGAGTAGTAAAAAATAAAAAATGAAATTGAAAAATGAAAACAGCGAGATGAAACGAAAAGACGATTAAAAGACGACTAAAATCGCTTAATATCACTAAAATACTCAAAAGCACTTGAGCGTGCCCTCCGTTTCATTTTGAGTTTGGTTAATCGTTGGTTTATTAATGTGGATTAGAATGCCTCAAAGATTGGGAGGCGTGTTGCGGGCCAGGATATAAATATCCTAACTCGCTACAAAAGAAAGTAATGAAACAAATGGAAAGAAGGAAACAAAATTCAATTGCTGGATAAAATAAACATGTCGTTTATTTTCTGTTGAAAAATGAATGTTTTAGGTATAACACGTGTTCATGTCCGCGCGGGTGTCACCATAGTTTGTTGCGGGACTGGTGGTATCGAAAGAAATGGAAATGCGTGTTCATCGGGTCACCACTTATAAAGTGTACGTACTGTCTGTTACCTTTTGTCCAACATAGTAGCAGGTGGTGTGAGGCGGCTGGTTCGTTGACCACTCAGCTCGGTAGGCAAATTGGAAAGGGTAGGAAACAGCTTGTTTCTTGCTTTTATAGTTGTTTCCGGTGGTCTTTTGCGCATGTGTGGATTTTCTTTGAAAGGGGAAGTGACGTTGCCCATGTGTATGTATGTGTGCGCACATGTGTGTACGTTAGCGTGTGTGTGTATGCACGTGAATGTGAGTGTATGTACGTGAACGTGAATGTATGTATGTGCGTGTAGATGTGCGCATATGTTTGTGTGCGCGTATGTATATGACAAGAAATACGGCTTGAGATGTGAACACGTGTTTTTGTGTGAGACTAGAAAAGGCTCGCGCAATACTCCCCTTCCCAGGAAAAAGAAATATAAGCAGTGTATGTATATATATATTCGGTAAATTTGAAGTTTTTAACCTTTAAAACTATACAGAAAAAATATTTTTTATCATTCGTTAGAAAACCATCCAGTCAGTAAGTCATTTAATCACCTGCAAGCACTGCATCAACTCGCTCTGGAATTTACTATAATACCAATAATTTATTTTTCAAGGGATCATCAGTTGTTTACTATGAAACACTGTTTCGGGGATTTAAAAACAATATATATATATATATATATATATATATATTTTGTAAGTAAAGTTTTCGGCAATTGACTTTTCGTCTTGTTTTTTTTTGCTGTTGGTGTGGTTGTTTAAAAAAAAAACGTCGAAAACTGAGTGTGTTCGTAAAAAAAAGTATTTACTTACGCGTGGAAAAGGCGTTTACTCTTTTTTTTTAGGCTGACATTTGTTTATTTGTTTTTTTTTGTTTTAATTTTTGTGTGCTGACATGTGCAACGAGTTGTTTGGACGGTGAAGTGAATTGTTCGTTTGGAAGGAAAATTTTGTTAGTGTTGACGTGATGTGTCCAGTTGACGGTGTCTTCGCCAGTGAGTCTGCAATAGTTGCGCATTCGTTCGTGTTGAACGATGAGTGTCGTTGCCGGCTGTCAACGAAACTTCCAAGTTGTGAGTTTATCAGCGTGCGTAGTGCATCTCAACTCGCATTGTTGATTCAACTTCTTCCTATGTGTTGATAGGGATGTCCTGTAATTGTTTCTTTGTTGTTGCATCTGCTGTGCGGGAGAGAATGTGCATAGGCCTATGTGATTTTGCTCCTTGCGTTTGTTGCAGGGTAATGTCAGGAAACCGTAAAAAACGTTTGTCGAGCTCGAATTTTTCTTTATATTCGGTATGAAGTCGACAGCTCCGTATTTATTTTTCTGCCGAGTCTGACGAGGGGGTTTCGTCATCGTAGTTCGTTGAGGTTCTTGTCGGTAGTAGTTCACTTGTTTTTCTTTGTTGAAATGTCCGTTTTTTTTCTTTATAAAATAAAACGTGCGTCTCGCTCGAAACAATTAATTCAAAACAGGCAGAGTCACCATGCGTGTTCGTTTCACGTCTCGTCGTGGTCGCCAGTTTGTTGCAAGACTTGCAGTATAGAAGGAGATGTGTGTTCGTCTCGTGTTTGTGTGTCACCAATTTTTTGAGGTGGTGCAAATTAGGAATAATGAATTGCTTTGAGGAGGAAACGAACGTGTTCAATTGAATTAAACGAACTAGGATTTATTTTGTGAAGAAACAAATGAAAGAAAAGGGTACAGCACGTGTTTAGCTTGGCATGTGTCTCGCTGTTAACTGGTGAGAAGGAATGTCTATAATTTGGCGTGCGTCTCTCGCTGTTAGCTGGTGAGAGGGAAAGTCTATGGTAGTAGAGAGAGAAAGACAGTGAGTGTGTATGAGTGTTTCGTTCAAACACATCCATTTCATTTCAAAATATCGGGGTCACCATCGTTTGTTGTGGGCCAGGATATAAATATCCTAACTCACTACAAAAGAAAATAATGAAACGAATGGAAAGAAGGAAACAAAACTCAATTGCTGAATAAAATAAACATGTCGTTTATTTACTGTTGAAAAATGAATCTTTTAGGTGTAACACGTGTTCATGTCCGCGCGGGTGTCACCATAGTTTGTTGCGGGAATGGTGGTATAGAAAGAAATCGTAATGCATGTTCATCTCACGTTCGGGTCACCAACGTTTGTTCGCACGTGGCAAGAAAAGGAAATGGAGTAGAGAAACAAGAAATGGCAGTCCGGCATATAGAAAGAGAAAGAGAGAGAGGGTTGACATCAGTTAAGCTGCACGCCATGTTAGCAGTCAGCTACGCGGAGGTGTTCTCCGGCACTAGTTGTAGACATGAGTTGTCTGGTTAATGGACCAAAGCAAAAGGGGGAAAAAGAGTGAGAAAGTCAATCCAGTTCATGGAGAGAGAAAGCGCATAAAGTGTACGTACTGTCTGTTAGCTTTTGCCCCAAATAGTCGCAGGTGGCGTGAGGCACGCGGGCGCGCGCTGAAACAGAGGCGGCTGGTTCGTTGACCACTCAGCTTGGAAGGCCAATTGTAAAGGGTAGGAAACAGCTTGTCTCTTGCTTTTGTAGTTGTTTCCGGTGGTCTTTTGCGCATGCGTGGATTTCCTTTGAAAGGGGAAGTAACGTTGCCCATGTGTGCGTATGTG
>NC_136496.1:90979217-91149217 GCF_053919585.1 Euprymna scolopes
CAAACAAACACAGGACTACATTTATTAAATAATAACCAGTATCGAAAAGCTTACCATTTTTCGACACATTACTTTTTTTTTTTAAATAATTACATTTCTTTCTGCAACACAGTATTTTCCGTTTGGAATTGTACACATGTTTCTTTACGTATAAACATACACAAACGTGTGTATGTGTGTGTAATATAATTATATATATATATATATATATATATATATATATATATATATATATATTGCACTTACTAGTGTGGGTGTTTAATTACAATATATGTTTTTGTTGAATGTTTACAATCTCAACGCATCCACAATGATTTTAAAGTAGTAAACACGTCAACTGTTGCATAAGGTGTTTTATAGCTGAAAAAAATATATTTAATCTGTATACATTTTATATATGCATACATTTTTGATAAAAGAAAATTAAAAAGTTAATTTCAAATTAGTATAAAATATTTTTCTCTGTCAACCTGATATACCCCCCCATTTAATTTTTTTTTTTTTTTTTACTATTAATACTTAAGTATAGGGTGTTTGTGTGTGTGTATATTATAAACTCATTAATTAACTTTTTTTTTTTTTTTATCTCAGAATCGTTATTTTAGAGTGTTTTTAATTTTTTACGTTAAGTTATTTTTCTTGTCCGCTCGTATCCCCCCCCCGTAGTGTCTCTATTTAACCCCGTTGTCAGATGTGTGGTCGAACTTCTATTCTAATCTCTATTGTCTCGGTGACATTTCAAATTCCTCGTCACCCCATGTTAACAATTGTCCGTCTTCGTGACACTTGAACGATCAACAATACCAAAGCACCCCCTCCTTTTTTTTTTTTTTTTTTTTTTTTTAAATTTTCTTTTATACCCCTCCTCAGGTCGTTGAGGAGTGTCTCATTTTTTTAATAACACGTGGTACGTCCTTGTCAGAGTAACCACTAAGGACCTTACCTTCACAATTTAGGAAGAAGAGGTACCTTCTAAATAATACAAAAACGGGACGTATACCTGTGTCTTATTTGTATGAATAACGTGTAAAGCAAAATGTCTGTATACAAATTAATAACTCTAAAATCTACATTATTAAATTTTGTTTCTCTGTAGCTTTGATAATGACCCTTGACCAGTTTTTGGAAAATATAAGAATGAAAATTTATTAAATTCAAAACAAAGTCTGTTGAACTGGTAAAAATTTTATTTACATTTTTGTGGTGCCTAATATATATATATATATATATATAATTTTTACCCCTATCCAAACACGAAAAACTAAAAATGCTTTAAAAATATTGAATATAACAATCTTTGCTTACGTTTTTAAAGGTATTATTTAAAATTCCATCCATTAAAAAAATAACTTAAAATACAATATTTCAACAAATTCTTGAAGAAAAGAGGTGAAAATAGAAAATAAACCTCCCCAAATTAAATAACATCAAACTTGTTTTTGTGTACTTTGATTTATTGAATTTATGTTTTGAAGGAAAAATTCAATTTTAATTTTTGCAGATAAAAGGAAATGGTTTGATCGTAGATTAAAAAGAAGCGAGAAAAAAAAATTATGATGAATATTTTTCACTTGAAAAAGACTTCATATTCGGTTTACGAATGTTGGGAAACTTTATTACTAAAACTCCAAGAAGAACAGATTTTTTTGCGAAGAAAGCAAAAAAGATCACCATGAAAACTCTGAAAATATTAACCTTTTTTTTTAAACCCATGAATTGGAATTTAAAAAAAATATAAAACTTAAGATTTTTTTTTTTTTAACAAATTCAGCATTTTTAGTCTTTTTAACGTTTTAATTTTTTTAATTACTGTTATTTCTGTAAAAAAACAAAACAAAAAAACAAAACTCCTATGTTTATTGATTAAGTATCTGTAATTGATCGATTAATTAATTAATAATTAAGTAATTGAAAATGGCTTCTACTAAAAGAAATACAAGCCAACCAATGGAAGATACTAGTGATGTTGTGAAAACTGGATACCTTAAGAAATTAAAAGTAAGTACCTTTTTTGTTTCTCTTTTTCTGATTAGAAATTGCTAAGTTCGAGAAATATTTATTAATAAAAAAAAATGATAGACAACAATAATATAAAAACCCGCCTTGGGCGGCTAAACTACGATTTTTCCTCCTCTTCCTCCTCCTCCCATAATATTTCCTTATGTTGGAGAGAGAGGACGTCGAGGAGGAGGAGGGGGGCAACAGTTGTTTTTGTTTCGGTGGAAAATATTTTCTCATTTCAATTTTGTTTTTTTCGCTGTGTTTTTTTTTTTTAGAATTATTATTTTAGGATGGATCTATATTTATAATCATTTCTTCAATCATTTCAATTGAATTTATTCAAGCTTTCCGCATTTTTTCCCTCGTTCTTCCTTTCAAAAGGTGTGGGTTCAATTATATAATAGTGGCGCTGTCGAAATATATTGTTTGTACTCGTATTTAGAATTCAACTTAATTAAAAACAAAAACAAAAAAAACTGATCTACGTACCCCGTCGTACCCGTCACTCAGCGCAGATGTCATATTCTCAAAATCACGTAAATTTATTTAGCAGTTTTATTTTCAACTAAGAAAATCAAATTCTATGAATAAATAAAAGAACTGTTTCGCGTCCGCGTCGCCATCTTGAAAATAACACGGACAGATAAATCCACAATAATTCAAACTTGCGAGATCAGCCTTGTAATGCTGCCGATTCCACATTAATCGTTGTAAATCGTTTAAAAATGATTTTCTTAATTATACAATAATTAATCAATTTACGCGATTTTTGGAATATGACACATTCGTTCCGTGACGGGTACATAACGATTTTTCGGTATTATTATACAAACACCGTGACAGCGTTAGGGTTAGGGTTTAGGGTTAGGGGTAGGGTTAATTCGCTGTCACGGTGTTTGTATAGTTTTACCGATTTTTCTGGGTTTTTTTAATTTCTTTTTTAATTAGTTTGATGTCTTAATATGAATCACTGTTTCTCTTTAACACACACACACACACACACACACACACACACGGTAAATGCCACTAATAACGACACAAATTATTTTAAATGAAGTGTAGTTGGGAAATTATTTCTATCCATTTTGTAACACATTGGCGTTAAAAAGAATTCAAGCCTGTGAAGTTATCGTAAATCCAGACTTGTTTCATCATAGGAATTAAGCTGTTCCTGTTCACAGGTTACTTATATACCACAAAAATTAAATTTAACTTGAAAAAATAGCACGGTCTATATTTTTTAATTTTTGACTCTAATATATCACAAATGAGTAAGTCGAAATTATGTTTTTTTTTTTTTTTTTTTTTTTTTACTAATTTTCCAACTACATTTCCTTTAAAACAGTCACCAGTAGTAATGTTTACTTAAATAATAGCAATAAAACAATTCTTATGCCTGGCCGTGGCAAATTTTTATAAAAATTAGCAATTTTAAAGGCTTCAAAATCAGTTTCGAATTCTTCACTGCCGTCGTGTCATACTTAGGAGAGGAGATCGCTGTCTTGTTTTCGACATTGGAAAGTGATTTTAAAGCCTTTAGTAATAAATATCTCGATAGTTTTAGAAAAACATTGGTAATGATTCTACCGGATCCGCGTTAATGAATGTTGTTTTTAAATGTAATGCGGATTCCACTACCAAAACACGCTCGATTCGGAACTGAAGTGATTCTGGCTCAAATGAAATTTAAAGTCGAGTGTTTCTTCAGTTCATATGTGCTTCTAAAAGAAAACCATATTTTTCGATCGCATCAATGAACTAAATTGTTCACACGCATTGTTATTCATTTCTCCATTCAGACGATGTGACTGTAAATTAAAATGATGTTAAAATGTTTTATAATCTTGTTTGTCTTATGTTTGTCGTGTTTGATAGTGTTGCACACACGCACGGGGACTTTGTGCTTGTTGGCGCCCTTAGACGCGTTCCCTTTAACGTGATTATCTGTGTGTGTGTATATATATATATATATATATACTAGCATTTCAGCTTTGCGTTGCTCGGGTGTTTGGAGGTGTATGTTGAGCAAAAAAACAAAAATAACAAAACGGTAAATTTTTTTTTTAACTTTGACCCCTCTTATAACCCCTTAACATTTATTGTTTGGGGCTCAAATCAAGTTATTAAGTTAGATCCATGTCCAAGGAACATGTATCTAAAATTTCAAGTGTTTAGACCCAAAATTGGCGGAGGAGTTTTGTAGAGTTCTCAAATGTCAAATTGTTGAACTTTGACCTCTTAACAGCCAAATTTCTGGGCGAAAACGGATTACAAAATTTTCCCAAATCTCAGTACCCTACATATCAAATTTCGAGTTGGTAGACTTAAAATTGACAGTTATTGCGTAGGGAAATGTAGATGTACACATACAGACACGTTCATGTTATATCCGTAAGGGATAGAGCAATTTCTGTAGGAAATCTTAAGTGGGAGAGTCCAATGCGTAGCAGAGAAAGAATAAAATTAAAATAAATAAATAAATAAATAAATAAAAATAGTCCGATCTCATGATGAAATAATTTATGATGTCGGGCTAAGTTTATTTTTTGTTTTGACTGTTGTATGTGTTTAATATTACATAATCTATTATTACGATTGTTATTTTATCCTTCTCTGCCTCTTTGCTTACGTTTGCCTTTTTTTTTTTTTTTTTTTTTTTTAAGCGTTATTTCTCTTTTCGGTACAAGAATTAAAAGACCCCCCCCCTCCCCTTGCGTGATTTGCTTACGGGTGCAAATTCTGTTTATATGTACGAATGACCTGCTCTCCTCACGAGGGCTGAATGCGACCACAAGGTCAGTTATGATATAGGGGTTGTGGAGGGAATTTAGCTTCTCCCTGAAAGAGACACTTCGGATTGAGATAAATTATTAGTGTAGATATTAGTTTTAAATATGTAAATTTAATGTTTTCCTCGAACAACTTGTGTTCGTCTTTGAGAAAGTGAATTAAGTATCGAGTGATCCACACGTGTTAGTGTGTGTTCTATGTGCTCTCCGCTTATCTCAGCATTGTTTCCAATTGTCCTGACTTTCGTCTTACTATAAAATAGTGCCCACTCAGGAGAGATGAGATTGAAGATTACGCAACTCTTGCCACAAAAAAAAAAACAAAAAAAAAACAAAAAAAAAAAAATCACTGTTCGTTCGTGGTTTTCATCGACAACGATGGACAAACAGTTTTCTATTTTTAACGCTTGTACAGTTGTACATAGTGTTTACTTTTTTTTTTTTTTTACCTGTATTTCGTACGTTGAAAGTCAAGTTGAAAATTTTTGACGTAATGTTTTTTACTATCTTGTATCTACTTAACCAGCACTGAGACGGGGCATTACCGTGACCGGCCTGTCATGGTAATTTCCTAATGTATGGTCGCTTATTAGTTTAAGGTACTTATGCTGAGAATATGCAGTGATGTTTTTTTTTTTGTTTTGTTTTCGAAACCGTTTCGGCAATTGTACTAAAATTGTGACGTATGTAATTTTCTTTAGAGAAAACAACCAGTAAGCAAGGTTAGCTGTTTTTATTTAATGCTGGCCAATACGATTAATTCTTACAAAAAAAAAATCACATCTATATTTTATTAAGACTTGTCTAGAGAAAAAGCACACAAAGTGTTAGTTAAACACATTTTTGTTTTAAAATAAGCTTAGGAATGGCGAAACTTATATCACCTTGAATAAGCGACCATACTATTTTGACTGCTTCTAGCACCTCATAAAAAATATTTGACAAACATTTATTGCTTGCATTTTTTTTTCATCATTATGTAGTTGTCTCAAATTAATTTTATATATGTATATTATGACCGCAGCCTGTTACATCAGCCAGTTCGTACAGGCACCAATATGTATTGATTGGATTCGAATTATTGTTTATTTTTGCATTCGTGGAGGAGGAAGAAGAGACATGTCTCATCCCTCACCCTCGATACGATTAAAAAAGATTATATACGGAGAAAAGGATATATGTGTGTGCGAGAGAAAGAGGTAACCTTCCCCACCCATACACCCAACAAGAATAAAAACAAATATCGCAACAACAACCATGTTTTTTATTATTCTCTCTCGGTTGTTTGTGTCGATTTCGTGTCCTTGACCTTGTGGCAGACATAATAAAAGTGAGAGAATGTGGCTGATAAACATCAAACGACGAGAAGGGAAGGGAGAGAGCTTTATTATTTGGTTCAGTGAATCTGCAGTTTAAAGTCAAACAAAATATAAAGATAGACACTTCATTTTTTTTTTTTTTTCTAAATCAACTCAAAATAAAACACGTGAATTAAAGCTATCATTTAAACTCTGATACGGATAAAACGTAAATATGAAATTAAAAGTAATTGTCAGCCTTGTGGTCTGTTTTGTTTTTAGGTACTTATTTTTTACGTATTTCTGTACGTTGTTTTTTTTTTTTGTTTGTTTGGTACTCGTGCACTTATTGATCCGTGCTGAAATAATAACGTTATTATTTAAAAAGCTATTTTAACATGGGGAGGGGAGGGTGTTTTGTACATATTCTGTTAACCTTACAATTGAATAAAAAAAACCCCAAAAAACTTTAATTAAACTTGGAAATACGATTTAAAAAATAAGCTCGGATCAGTATGTGCTTTCATTAGCACCGTTTTTTTTTTTTTTTTTTCGTAATATTTTTTTACGTATTTCTATACATGGGATTGTTTTACAATCCAAAGAGGTACGAAAAAGTGGTTATATATATATATATATATAACTAATGCAAGATAAGTTGCTCTTCTACATACCTGGAAAAGATTTCAATAGTTTTACTCGCTTTAAAACGTTTATTCGGTAAAAACACACACACACACACACACACACACACACACACATGGTGTCGATCGTTAGGAGAGAACAAGAAAAATAGTCGCGAATTGACACCTAAATATTTTAAGTTTTGATGATGACTGAAGCATAAAACATACAAATTAGTTAGAAACCCACCGTGACGTGAGTGGGTTTCTAACCGTACTGTTTTCTTTTTAAGTCATTTTTGAAACTTCAATTTAAAAACTTCAAAATTTAAAAACGTATCTAAGTTTAACTAATTGGAGGATTTTATTTACTTTTGTTTTAATTAATGTTAGGGTTTCTGTTTTTATTACTAGCAGATAAAACTTTGAAGTTACCTATGAGAAACAGAAACACTAAAGTTTTAGGTTGAAAAATTGGTACTAAACTTATAATGAATGGTACCTGGAAGATATCAATACTTACGTAAACAACAACCAGTATCGACAATCACGGAAATAATCGAAGTAGTTTACAACGCAAATAAAATTATAAAGGTCAGACTGCATTAAAGCATGTAAAAGGTTATTTTTTATTTTTTTTTTAACATGGGAGTCACCACTTATCAAGGTCCAGGTAGGGCCTTGTGCCTAATTTGCTCAGTGGGGGAGCAAATAAACACCATCAAGGTCCAGGAGCCACTCGGGGATAAGGGTTATTGCGTGTACAGTAATCACTGGGATAGTATCGTAGTAATAGTTAGTATTGGGGATTTGATAAGGTGTCATTACTTAATGGGGCGCCTGGGGCTGGGGCGGTTCATCAGGAATTTGTTTGTGTTGGACTTGAAGACATCCAAGTTGAATTCGGGGGGGGGGGGGCAGGCGAGCGGCAGAGAGTTCCACAGCCATGCAGTTCTAAGAAAGAAGTTTTGTTCATGGAATCTACGTTTTGATTTAGGCACGGATAAAGAGTGGGGAAAATTATTGACAGTGGTTTCAGCTAGTCGGGTGTTTTTCTTGAAAAGGTTAGATTATTAAAAAAAAAAAAAAAAAAAAAAAAATACTTCGACCATTTCCGGGACAGTGTCAGATGGATAGATTCTGACAATTTTTTTCCCATTTGTCAGAAACATCACTCCTGGAATGTGAAGACTAAAGGAAAAAAAGGGAAACGGGAATTATGAGGCGGTCGAAAGTAAATTTTAGGTTCAATTTTTTTTTTTTTTTTTTAACTAAGTAATTGTACTATAGACAACACAATGAAAAAGTGGTCGAAACAAATAAATGTTTCTATTTACAACGCCTCCCCACGGGACAGAGTTAGACACCAGGGTCGTTTTTTAACGTGGAGAAAAGGAACAAAAATAAAAATTGTCTCAGTCGTGAAGGATTCCTCCTCCACTGACAGAGAACAAGAAATTGAAGTGCAGCAACTGCAGCATCTGAAGAACAGATACTACACTTTGATCTTGTCCCGAAGGCCAGTCAAATGTTATCAAAAGCGAAAAAAGTTACTCTTCTACCTAGCTCTCATGGGTTGGTTTCTATGAGTATTTTGTTTTAACTTTCTATTTTTGAGCAATTATCGAGACTTCAAAGACGTGACCGTCTTATGCCTTTTTGTTGTTGCTATTCTAACGCAACATTTGATACTACTTTATTTTCAAACTAAATAAACGCTTTAAAATAAGCTAAAACACTAAAAATGGGTTTGTTTTGCTATACGTATAGATTCGAAAAAGTTGTTGTCAAAAAACATATATAACAAATAAATGTTATCAAAGGCAAGGTTATTGCTTTTCTACCTTACTGGATAGTGTTTAAAACATCACGTCCATCTTTTCATGTTCTCCGGTAGCGTTCAACATTACTCGTTTTTCAAACCGAATAAACATTTTACATTAAATAAAAACACTAAAAATTTATCTTGCCTGTGATAACATTTATTTGTTATATATTTATTTTTTTGTTTTTTGGCAGCTTTTTTTTTTTAATCTATGCGTATAGTAAAACAAACCCCTAAAACTTATGTAACTAGGTAGAAAACTTGTCTTGCTTTTGATAACATTAGTGCTTATGCATCTATGTTACCGCACTATTTCTTTAATAGTATATTTTCTACTGGTAATTCTAATTGAATTCCAGTTAAATTCAATTTTTACGATATTTTTGTTTAGGCGAAAGTACAGAATAGTTACAAAACGTCCTCTCCACCCCATGTTAAGAATGGGTTTCTAAATAATGACATTATTTCAGCAGCACAGTAACATAGATGCATAAGTACTCATTTGTTTTGTTTCTGGACCACTTTCGGTTTTGTCTATGGTAAAAAATGCTCTGTAAATGGGCAAGACTAGTTTAGGTGGAAAAATAATCTCGAACCCTTTATCACATAAAAGGAACTAATTTCCCTAATCACCGCCGGTACGACGACGTTACCATATCAAATCAATAATATATAAACAATAATATAGGTATTTCAGAAGTTGTTTTTGAAAACAACTTTAAAAAAAAACTATTTATATTGCTTTTAATTAAAATAAAAAAGATTTTCGTAGGTTACAATTATGAAAAGTTCTATTCATATTTAAATGTCTTATATGTTCCGTGTTTTTTTTTTTACACAATGAATACCTTTTTTAATGAAGGTACTAGTGCAGAGAGTGATCCGCGCTATTTTTTTAAATCGTATTTCCAAGTTTAATTAAAGTTTTATGATATGTTTTTTTATTCAATTGTAAGGTTGAAGTATAGAATATGTACAAAACACCCTCCCCTCCCCATATTAAGAATGGCTTTTTAAATAATAACGTTATTTACGTCCGGATCAGTCTGCTGCAGTGCAGCAGAGAGTGATCCGGACGTAAATAACGTTATTATTGTGCTGCACTAGTGCTGTAATAATAAATAACGTTATTATTGTGCTGCACTAGTACCTTAATGATAAACAATACATAAATAGAAATAATAAATTATCAGACTTTTTAAAGTTTAAGTTTAAACAATATTTTTTTTTAATTAAAAATTGAATCACGTGATTATTATTAAATAACGTGAGTAGTTATAAATGATACAAATTAATATTAAACACGCGTAATCTCTTGCAATTTATTATTTCTCTATTTCAAATTTACATTTATTAATTATAAAACGTTCGGTACTTATGTATTTTTGTTACCGTGCTAAAAAAAAAAAAAAAGGTGCTTAAGATATCGTGGAACGTTCTGTTTAAAATTTAAAAAAAATGCTGTTTAAAATAAAGAAGTAAAAAATGAGAAAAAAAGATATCGTGAAAAAAAAAGTTGGGCTTCTTTAAGTTGTTTTCAAAAACAACTTCTGAAATACCTATATTATTGACATAGTAACGTACCAGTGATTAGCCTAATCAGTGATTAGCCTAATCACTGATTAGGGAAATTAGTTCCTTTTATGTGATAAAAGGTTCGAGATTATTTTTCCACCTAAACTAGTCTTGCCGGTTTATGGTTGTGTTTAAAAGGGATTTTGGAGTGCATGAATGTTATGCCAGTTCACTAAATAACCCCACATATTTAGCGTTTTGTTTAGACATACCTTGGCAGTCGTAGTTAGATGTTTGAACTCTATTTTCTCCACTTAGCGAGGGAGGGTTTACTATTATTAGTTCAACATACCAAACAGGAAGTAAAGGAGGCACGTTAAAAATTAAAAAAAAAAAAAAAAAAAAATTTTTTTTTTTTTTTTAACGAATTAAAATTTATTAAAATCCATTTTTGAGCAACCTTTCTTTCCAGAAAGATAAGCCTGAATTTTATAGTATGAAAAGCAGAATAATATAAAACTTGGTACTTAATGAGGAATGTGGACCCTGCGTAAACGTTTGCTTTCCAACTCCCTGCCTAAAACTTTTTCTATTTTTAATATAATTTTACATTTCAAAACAAATAAAAATAAATTCACTGCCATTTGTCTCGATGGATAACATTTAAATAGTTTTAAAAGGTGCTTGAATCAATTAATTGTATTTTTTTTCTAAATAAGATTCAGAATGATTTGCTATAAGAATAGGCAAAAATATTATAACATAAGTACCTTAATTTACAGTAATTCCATCTTTTATCTGTCTCTATAGATTTCGCGTGGCGAAATTTAAAAAATTCAAAAGTTAATGCTAGTTTGGAAGCAACTACGGTAGCCTTTACAGGAGTAAATGAATGTTATTTAGTCCTGTAAATTTCCATGTATTTTTAACGCCAGTTTTGACGATTAAGTGAAGAATCAACTTTATAAGGGTTTACTTTAATTTTTTTTTTTTTTTTTTCATATTGCCCACATAACCTCCGAAGTTAAACAACGATGAGGCTAGCCAGTACAGTACCAGATAGGTGACCATTTTGGGAACGCTAGGCGCCGTACTCCTGCATCTAGTATCATGCTTGGTCGGCTTGACCCTGTCTTGCCATCAGGACCAAGTGTTTCTGGACGAGAGTGTGGTAGATTCAAGTCCTTCTCACTTTAAACTCTGGGCACTCTGGATAAAAACAAAAATAAAAATTGCTCCAATCTAGAAAGATTTCTACTTCATTGAACGAGGAATGTATAGGTTGAGAATAGTATCAGAACAGATAGAAACACTGATCTTAGCCCCATAACAAGTGATGTTTGTGGTCTTCATCAACCATAATGTATAACATAACCCCCGTCTTCATTTGTGGTCACTCCTACCCTTAAAATATTTTTTAATGTAACCAAACAGGCAAATACACTTTTAAAAATAATTGAATTAAGTTATTCCAAACGCCATTTATGGTGAAATACCTTCAATATTGTCATTTTCGCTGTATATTTTTTCTTCACACTAATTTCTATCAAGGTTGAAATTTTTCCTAGTAAATAAAAAATAAACTAAAATTTTCCCTTTTGTAACCTGTAAACGATATACTTGTTGCATAAACCATATAAAATTGTTTTTTCTGCAAGATTTTATCGCATAATTTGTAGGGGGGGGGGGCTTTGGTTAGAATTTTACGTCATTTGGAAAAGGGGGAGATAACTGTAGGCCTTATGGTCTATCACAGCTGAGGTAATAATATCACCTAACGACAAATTGTCGAAAGAAATTATCGTATTTTTAGCAAAATGCGCAATTATTCATCGATTTTTTTTTCTTTTTTGGTATCAATTCTTCAAAGCATTTCCTATTTAATGGTATATTAGCAATATTGGGCTCACTAAAAGAAAATTATCTTATTTTTCAAAGATTTAAAAGTTTTTTTTTTTTCGTAAAAATAATGAAAATATATGAAGTTGATTTGATAATCTGAAAGATAATGATTAACATATTCAACGAATTTAAAACTTCCAAACACAAAAAATGAAAAATTAAACACATTCAAAATTCGAATCGTCAACCTTAAAATCTGATACGTGCACAAGTTTTTTTTCTTTCTTTTATCTACCACAATACGATATATTTTGTTTAATTTCGGCTGATTATTTTAAGCATATTTGCAACCACAAATAAACAGGGTTTGTAGGCAAAATATAAATATCGATTATGAAAAAAAAAATACACCATTATAAAGTTCATTCTTCACTTAATAATCGGTAAAAATTTCGTATTGATTTTTTTCGTAGATTTTTAAAGAGACTCCGTCAAAAAAAAAAACAAAAAAACTTCCTCTTTCCGTTTTAGCCGTGCCTAAAGTTATATTTATCTCCCTATGAGGGCAAAGTTAGATACAATTCATTTTTTTATCCGGGTTGATATTGAACTCCCTCATAAGGTTGACTTTGAATTGAACAAAAATTAAAATTGCTCCTGTCAAGAATCTTTCCTCTGACTGCGGGCACAACAGATACTACACTTTAAAATATAAAAATTTACATTTGAGCAAATTCGGCAAATTGGTATCGTTGATAATCCTTGGTCACAATTACTGAATATGCCCACCTTGCTCTTAACAAGAACCCATCAATTACCATATATCACACTTACTCCAGGGACCGTCGTTCGTAGCATTTCCCAAATTATTAAAAATATATATATTATTTATTAATATAGATAAGTATGTCTACAATAATTTCATTGGAAACGGATACTACACTTTGATCCCAGAATACTAAAAACAAAAAGTGTTTAATGTGCGCTACCTTCCCACATGAAATAAATAAAAATCTGGTACTGCATGTCGGTGAAAAATTTGTCGTGATCAACCCGTCGGCTTTTCTGATAAGGGTAGTGATTGTCGATGCTATACTCGAAAGAAGAGGTAATACCTAGGAGAAAAGTTACCTAGAACCGAAGAGAAACCTACCAGAATCCTTTATGATGGAAATTAAAAAGTAAAAAAAAAAAAAAAAAAAAATAATAAATACCGAAAAGTGTATGATGTAGTATGTACCAGTCACAGAACAGATGACATATTAAAAAAAAAAAAAAAAAAATCACATATTAGTAGTTTTTATTTTATTCAAGAAAATAAAATTTTATGATTCGTCGGCCATGAGGAAATAAGGGGAGGAGACAACTTAATTCGAAGTCTTGAGATCAAAATCAGCCTTATGTTCAATACAGCTTGGTAGTAAAATCGCTAAAAATCATAAATTAATTTTTCTTGCTTAAAAAACTACTTAATCAATTTACGTAATTTGTGGAATATGACATCATTCTCACATTTCCATTATTTTCGTACACTGAAAAAATATTACTCGTTTAAAGCTTCTTTTAAATGGTACAAATTAGATCAGTTACATATGCGGGGGGGGGGGGGCGTTAGCTGTATGTTGGAGGTCGCTAACATACATCATAAAGATTTTTTTTTTAAATAAGTGTAACTTTGAATAAGCACCGAATCCAGTTTTCATGCTATTATTCGAATCTATTTAGGAGCACATGTATTATTGCGACACGGCTACATATATACTATGCAATCTTACGCACATTTGGCGCACGCATTCGCACACACTAATACTATTACTACTATACTAGTACTACACACGCACACACTGGGTGTAGAACTGCTACTACTATTACTACATACAAAAAAAGGTTTGTCTATTTACTGTATTTGCCCCCTTCCCTTCTGTTGTTGCTCTATATAAGGTCATTCACACGCCAGCTTGTTTACGACGATATATCTACGTACTACTACCACTAAGCAGCATTCCCTCCCTCTCTCTCTTTACTTATCTACCATCTCCCTCCTTCTCTCTCTCTCTCTCTACTTATCTAATATCTCCCTCCTTCTCTCTCTACATATATGCCATCTCCTCTTCCTCACTACCTGACGAATTGTCTAACCACCAACTTTATTTACCTGTTCGTATGTACAGTTGGTACGAATGCAGATTTACATAGGTAGTAAATAGTTTTTTTTAGTGTTTTTTTTTTTTTTTTTTTTTAATCTAGGTTTTAACAAGTTCAATAAATCGTAAATGTAATGTAAAAACGATTTGGTTTAGTAAAGGTTTATTTTGTTCGGTAATCAAATTATTAATTGAAAGCAAATCATAGAACTGATTTTGTTAGAAAGGTACTGTTGTTATAATGGCAGCCATCTTAAGTAAAAGATATTCATTCACTTGTTTGTTTGGTTCGTTCACCGTCTGTTTTTTTTTGGGGGGGGGGCTTTGTTTTTTTGTTTTTAATTTATAATGGATCGCAATTTCCAGAAATAAATTGACTCGACGATTTCCGTGCAAACTCTTTCTCTACGTTATAAATGAAAAATAGAATTCAACCTAAAAAAAAAAAAAAAAAAAAAAAAAATTGATATAGAATTACATACCCGCCACGGAACGAAAATGTCATATTCCAAAAATCACGTAAATTGATCAGGTAGTTATTTTTAAACTAGCGAAAACATTTTATGAAGCGAGACATTGTGACATGGAGATGCAACTAAATTCGAACTACTGAGGCCAAAACCAACCTCTAGTAAAATCGCAAAAAGATAAATGATTTTTCTAATAGAAAAAAAAAAAAAAAAAAAAAAAAAACCTACTTGATCATAAAAAACTTCATAATTTTTGGAATATGACATTTTCGTTCTGTGATGGGTACTCGCACTATGAAGAATTTTCTGTATTTTTTTTTTTTTTAATTAGCTTGAATTATGGATCCGCAACTATATATATATATATATATATATATATATATATATATATAATGAAAACAGTTATTGAATTCAACAAATAGTGAATTATTGAGATGTCCTTTTTGTAAAGCAAAAGATGGACGGTCTAAAACAGTCTCTAAAAATTCGAATAAAATGAGTTTCAAGCAATAATTAGATTATTATACCACAGAGATAAAAATCAATGTGGCATTAGTAATTGGAGAAAAATAAACGTTTGGAAATTTTCGTCTTGAACGACACGAAAACATGACTTTATGAGCAATATAACACTTTCGGTCCCATAAGATTCCATTTTGTTAAAATCTTGATGATTCTAGCATATTTAAGCATTTGAAGCGTTTTTTTTTTCTTTTCTTAGCATTATATGCGTAAATTCTAAGTAGATTTTGACTAAATATATTTCCTCATTTAATAATATTAAAAACAACCCATTTTTTATCGCATTCTGTTTCAAACCATACATCTTTTACTTAACTTACTTAGTTCGCCATATGACGTCGATGATGCAGTGATGCATGCATGCACCTGATCAGTGAAGCTGGTTGCTGTGAATAGGAAATTGTCGTTTCAATCTCACTGACAGTGCGATAAATGAACCAATTTCATAGAGATAATGCTTCTTAACGTTTGGATTTAATAATAATAATAATAATAATAATAATAATAAACTAAAAAAAAACTTTAAAATACAATAGGACTCCTCTACATCCACACTTACTCTACAATAATAATAATAATAATAATAATAATAATAATAATTTACTGTAGCAACTACATTAGAACCCCGAGGTACAGTATCCCTAGGATATGTATTTTTTTCATGTTACGATGTAAAATTCGATGGTATTCCGGACCCTGGTTACGGTATTTGCCTCGCCTTACGGTGTTATTTAAAATGTTATTTGACACATACATGTGTATAATATACTGTACTGTATTTTGTTACTAATTTTTAATGTCGTATCTCGGGAGTTCTACTGTATTATTGTTGTTAATAATAATAATGGTACTCCTGGGGCGTTGAGTTCCATGGCGGCAAGCATATTTATTTAATAGCCGCTCCCTTAAGACGCATGCCCGGAAGATTTAAATTAGTTCATTATTATTGTAATAAAAAAAAATGTTTCAACAGAATCAAAACACACGTATTAATGTTTACTACTTTACACAGCTATTTACACACATGAATGATTTATTATTCTATTCATTGAATTTTACGGTTTTTTTTTAAATAAGTTTTAAAAAATTGAGTACTTGTTTAGTTTAATCAAGGCATTAAAAAAAATGAAGATATTGAAATATATATATATATATATATATATTGTACTACCCGTTATGGAATGCAGTTTTCATATACACAAATCACTTAATTACAGAGGAAAATCAAACAATGAGATCGATCCTGTCGAGTCCATCTTGTGTATTTCACGGACGAGAAAGGGGCGAGATAATTCAAATTACCGCTTAAAGTTTGTCAAAATATGATGAGATTATTTTGAAACCTAGGCAAAATGTACCTAGATAAATATTAAGTTTTTTTTTTTTTTCACTTATTTTACAGTTTTTTGTCCATTGTTAATCAATACAAGTACCAAAATTTGTTGTTCACCGCACATGTAGTTGTGTCAGAAACTTCGTGAAAAATAGTGAATAATTCCACCCCGTCTTTCTAAGCTTATAACTCCTCGAAAAATGTAATTCAAGCCCTAATTTTTTTTTCAATTAAAGGAGCAAGGACCAAGGTTTCATAAAAAAACAACAAAAAAACAAAAAACAAAAACAAACAAAAAAAAAACAACGGTTTTTTTTTTTTTTTTTTTTTTTAAGGTTTTAAACTTCGGACTTTACAGGTAAATTTCTAAAAAAACACTACTTTTTTTTTTTTTAAATTTGAATATATTATTTATTGACCTTTTCTCTTCAATTTTTGATATATAACACTTTGGTGAGTAAATTAATTATTTACTTTTTAATAGACACTTGAAAATGGGGGAGGGGGCGTGAATTAAAAAAAAAGCGTTTGTCTAAAATATTATATTCGGTTTATTGGAAAGGGCATAAAATTTCACATTGACCCTGAAAATATCGTAAAAATAGAATCAATAGAAAAATTGATAGATTTTTAAAGTTTAAAAATTGAAAAATATTGAGTTCGTAAAATTCATTACTGTTTAAAAAAAAATATTTCTATTACTTTTAAAACAACTTTAATAGTTTATTTTGGAAGCATAATCCATAAAGAAAATAAACAACCCACTTTCAAAAGAGAAATTACGAGTTTTTTTTTTTAATATTTTAATCGCAGTTTCGTGTTAGGGGTGTCAAAAATTCCTGCGAAAATTCTGATACACCTACCGCACATGTAAATTAAAAATGTTTGTAAATGTGAAAAATTATCGAAGTAAATAAGTACAAACGTTATCCACGCATGCGTTAGCCTTTTTAGAGGAGCGGCTCTTAAATAAATATGCTTGTCACCATGGAACCCAACGCCCCAGGGGTACCTTTATATTTTTAAGGTCAATTATGAAAATGTAAATATTTTCGCGGTGAAATCTACGCAGGTGTGATCTGTCTTCTCCACAAAAGATACAAATAGGGATGTTTGAGCTTATATTTATTATTTACGTGAACAAATCTATGCAATCATGGAGACATAAAAATACGGAATTTGTTCACCTAATTGCGTTTTGTGTGTGTGTGTGTGTGTGTGTGTACTGTAGAACTATCACCATTTGTTAATTTTAAAAATGCTGGCCGATACATGCATATTAACTTACTTAAGCGATTGCCCGTCGTCTACGTCATAGGAAATAGCCGGTGTTAGTCAATTTGGCGACTCCGCCCAATTACGTTCCACGATTTGTTTATGTCATTTAAATTATTATCTTTAAATATAATAAGAATATTCGTAAACTTATTTTTTTTTCAAATGAATGTATATAAAAAAATATGTAAACATTTGAAAAAAAACAAACAAACAAAAAAGACAGTTTACGAATAATATTATATTTAAAAGCAATATTTTGCTGATTATGCACTGTAAGAAATTTCTTTCCTACACACTCAATTTCCTCCCTGCAGAAGCAAATGAATTCCACAAACAAAAGCCATACCTTTAAAACTCAAAATTTATTAAAAAATAACAGCAATGAAAGTCTTTCGGTTCTGCTATAGTCCTCCTTTCACAAAACAGTGGCCCGATTTGCTACCATACGCATGGAGCCTTTAGTTCAAATTCCTATTGTTGGAATGTTAGTTCGTTGTTCCTCTTGGAAGGATCTATGATGATCATGGAGAACACGACGGGAATGATGGCGCCTATAATCAGGCATAATGTGAGCCCCTTGGGACTCAAAAAGAAATGAGATAAGATCCAATAATTGGATAATAACATGGCGAACAGTTGTAGAATGTCCTCCTTGATTTGAATAGGTTCAGCAAAATAAGTTGTCTCTGCTTGTAGAGATGTGTCCTTCGTTCACGGACTGTTTAGTGTCCATGAAGGAATTGTCTTGGCTCCCTAGACAGAGAACCGCTGGTTGAGCTGTTCCGTGTTACTTCTTAGACTGCAAAATAAACGCATGAATACAAAAAAAAAAAAAGGCGCCAAGTCAAATCATCTGACACATTCAAATTTAAACCAATCACAGACCGGCTACTAGAGCTGTATGGCCGGCCTAAAAGAAAGATGTCGGTTGTATATGGAATTTCTCACAGCATATGTTATTGCGCTACAGCAGGATAGTTACAAAACACCTTCCCCACCACCACATGTTGAGAATGACTTTCTAAATAACATTATTTCAGCGCTGTAACATAGATACATAAGCACCAATATTTTTTATCAAAAAGTTGTATGAAAATTAAACCAACAAGAAATCATGGAACGTAATTGAGCGGGGTTCACCGATTTAACTAACACCGTCTATTTCCTATGACGTGTCATGACGTAGACAACAGGTAATGGCTCATGCGTAATCGCCAAATTTTGCTTATTTAATATTTTACATTTAAAATTTTAAAAAATTCTATAACGTGTTTCGGACACGTTTAGCTCTTCAGATATTGTCTTTTTTTTTTTTTTCTTAAAAAAACAATACTCGAATGAAGCCAAACTTGGTCGAAATATGTGTTATAAACATGTAAACGCCAATTTGTTTCAAATGTAAAATAATTAATAAACAGTTTTTTCAAAGATTAAAAATGTTGGTAGCTTTTTTTTTATTTTATTTATTTTTTGTTAAATATACACTTTTCTCTCGTTGGGACAATACTCTCTCATATTTAATTAAGTTAAAGATTATAAAAGATTCGGAAAATGATGGAATCGTTCTATCACTAATAATATATAATATATATAACGTGTCCGTTACACTTAAATCGTGTCATTACATTTCAACCACTTGGACCCACACGTTGTTTGGTACCGTGGCAAAGAAACAAAAAAAAAAAAAAAAAGAAAAAATCCGACTCGGCATTTTTTTTTTTTTTTTTGAGCATTTATTTGTGGTTCTTCCAACAATAACGCATTTCATTATCTTTCAAAAGTGTTTTCGTACACCCATGTGTTTTACAACGTTCTGCCACATGACATGCACTTTTTAAAAGTCTCTCTCCCCGCCACATGACGCCGGCCATAGCCAGCGCTTTCTCGACTTCACACGTCATCTTCCCCGGAACGCATTTTTTTCTTGATCACGTGCTGTCCTTTTTTTCTCTCTTTTTCCTCTCTTCCTTCCTGTGATGTCAGCGCATGCATACTTTCGTAATTTGCATATATGCTAAGACGGTTGCTGTTAATATGTTCACTCGTCAGCTATCCTACGGCTACTGCTGATTTTCTCACACGCGCGCCATACGCACTATCTAACACTTATGAACTTTAAGAACTGTTTGGAAAGGCTTACCTCTTAGTACACTAGAAATGCTAGCTGGAGATTCGTTGTAAAAAAAAAAAAATGGTTGAATAACAGCAACTCTGCATTCACCTTTTTAAAATGACAACTTTTAAAGGTTTTCGGGTATGCTGAAAACGAATATCACAAATTTGAGGCAGACAAGTAGTTTTCTGGATATTAAGACATTTATCCAATTTAATCGATTATCTTTTCACTGGCGTCCATGTTTTTTCGAACTGAACAAGTACTAATGCGCATGCATGTTACAAAACACTTCACACCTCCCTATGTTAAGAATGGCGACCACTACTGACATTCATTTAATACATTGGGGGGGGGGAATGCCTTAATATCCAGAAAACTTGTCCATCCCAAATTTAATGTGATATTCGTTTTCAGCACACCCGAAAATCTGTAAAAGTTATTTTAAAGGTTAGTATTGAGTTGCCGATAAAATTAAAATGTATCCTATTATTTATAATGGCCGCATTTTCTTATGTTTTTATTATATATATATATATATATATATATATATATATATATATATATATATATATATATATATATATATATATATATAGGATGTAAAATTTCAACTAAACTAAATTTTCAAATAATAAAAAAAATACATGTGTGGTCTGTTTTACTATTTTAATTTTATAAAACACCGAAAAACTGCCATATGTTTATTTATTTTATTTATTTATTTTTTTAGCGCCTCTTTTTTTTATTAGGTAGAATTCTGGATAAGAACCTATTTAAAAAAAAGAAATAAAATAAAATGTTACTATATTTTTAATTGATTTTCTCGAATCCCTCTATCTGGGTGACGCTGGGTAAATACTACGTTTTAGTATATATTTATCGTATCTTCATGTGTGTTAAAAAATAAAACAAACGGAAGACGACTAAAGTTTGGGTGGGATCTGTTGTGTACCTCCCCAACCTTTGATCTCGCGACTATAGTATCAACACTTTACAATCAAGTCAGTGCCGTACAGGTGCGTGCACCCCTCCCCTCAATATCGCTGCATTCTGCAACTACTGGAATGTTCTTTCTGCCAGGAATGGTTATTCGCACTGTTTCTTCTTGTCTTGGACTTAAAATTCGTGCTTCCAGAAATTACAAACAATTTTTAAAAAAATGTAAACAAAGGTGCTTATTTAGAATTAAATCTATTTTGAAAAGAAAATTAGATAAAAAAAAAAAACAAACAAAAAAAACTTGTGTATGTACCTGTCACGAAACGATATTATATCCCAAAAATCACGTAAATTGACCTAGTAGTTTTTTTAATAAAAAAAAATCAGATTTTTTGACGAGCGAGACATGTTTTGATCCGCCATGTTTTATAAATAAGGATGAGGCAACTCAATTCAAACGATCGGGGCGTGATTTTTGGAATATAACCTATTCGTTTCGTAACGGGTATGTACATAAAGATTTTTCTGTAAATTATTTTTTCTAAATAGCCAAAAACAAACAAGCAAAAGTCCTACATTAAATTCTAGATCATTCCAGATCTTTACCAATAAACCATCTGATTGCGTTATTGCGTTGTCGAAAAAACATTTTATCGCATTGAAATGAACTATTTTAATGAAGTTTGAAAAATCAGTTGTTGCATATCCATGATTTCAATTTTGTTTACCATTAGGAATTTTGTGACTATGGATTTCTATTTTAATTGCCCTTCTCCGAGGATAGTGTTAAGATATAATTGTTACTTTGTATTGTGTCTGTCTAGAATGATTTCTTCGCTGACCGAAGACAGAAAAGCTGTGTCGGACGGAACGCATGTCAAATAAAGTTGTTCAGCTCCCACTACAAAATATTCCTTTCATGGGCGAAATTACTTAATCTTAAGCACCTCAGCAGCTCAGCTATGCTGGGAAATGGATTATTGTAAATAATAAAGAAATTGAATATTTAGTGTGGGTTAAAAAAACAAAACAAAATACAAATTATCTTTTAACGTTTCAAACTCTGAAAAACTCGCTCGTCTTTTTTTATTTTTTTATTCTTTAATATATCAGTACTTGTGCAGTTTATAGACCGTGCTATATTTTGAATTGGATTTTCAAGTTAATTCAATTTTACGGTATCTTTTTGTTTGTTAAATTTTTAACTGAAAAAAAAAAAAATGGTAAAAACAAAACAAAACAAAAAAAAAAAACTCCATTTCTAATGTTTGAGAATTGTTTTTAAAATAACGTTATTTTACAACGGTGCGTAAACTGCACAAGTACCAATATATCTTTCGTAACTTTAATTGTAATTGCTTTCTTTCTTCGGTGGCATGAAACTGGTTCTAAAAGCAAAATTAAATGATCGTCAAACGCCAATGATATCATTGGTTATTCTTTTCCTCTCGTGGTTGTTGCGCAGATACAACAATATCTACTGACCACAATGGTCACATGCCCGTGACCTTACCAGTCAATATATTATTTCATAGTAGTCTCTGCTTAAATTACCACTTTGCTAAGATTTGGTTAACTTTTACAGGTAAATTACTCTTTCTGACCATCAGAAACGAATTGTGGGAATTTCCGTTCTGTTTATGTCTAAACTGCAATGACTCACGATCCGTAAATGGTCACGTTAATAAGACATATTGAAAAACAGTTTAATCATTCCTTTTTACGGTCAATTTGTAGATTAGCACTTTCATTATATTATCCTACTTTCCACCAACATTACGTGTTAACGTACTAGAAATATATCGGAAATTTTTTTTCTTTAGAGTGGGGATCAGTTTCTTACATAAATTCAACTTAAAATGATCCCAAACTTCCGGGCTATTCCAACTTTTTTAGGGATGTTAACTAAATTTTGTTATCACTAACACTAAATCGGGCTGGAAATATTATAAAAGTACATGTAATTTCTTTAAAAAGTTGTAGATTCTCTTCTCCAGTAAAACGCACAGGTTTTATCTCCCACAGCGAAATAAATAAATAAATTTGTATACGTGTCCTAAAATGCTGGAATGGTCGAGAAATAGATCATTTTACGTTAAATTTATGAAACTGACCCCCTTTCGAAATTCTAAATTTTATATTTTCCTTTCTAAGTTTTTCACATTGCTTACACGTAATTGCCTAAAAAGTAGAATCTTTTTTTTTGGGGGGGGTTAAATCTAACAATACCCATGATATTAATGAAACTGAAACAATTGATGAAAAGGTTATACTTTAATAGACAAATTAGTTAACATATTCTCCTTCTTTCTATTGGATCCCTGGGAGTTAAATTCTATAAGCAACATATATGTTGCGCAGTATATTAATCAACATTTTGCTCTTCGCAAACGCTAAATTATTAAAACAAAAAAAAACAAAAAGAAAAACAAGAAAAAATCTTACATTTTAACTGCAAGTTTGAATTATTATATATTAATGACTATTTAATTCGTACAATCTGGATTTATATGTTACGTTTGCAATATTTCGCGAGCAAATGTATGAAAGCATGTGACCACGTAATTCCACACATGCGCGCACACACAGACACACTTGTACACTGCACTGTGCACTACAACTTTTAATCATTTCTTGTATTTATGTATTGTTATTGGTTAATGTTATTACGTGGTTGGTCTCTTAAGTGCATAAAATTCTTAAATTAGTCACGTTTGTCTGGATTTTTTTCTTTCTATTGTACGGCTGTTTTGCACTGCATTATAAATTTGTGAGAGAGAATTTGTCGGCCACAACTACGAAGAAATGGTGTTGGCAGCTGACCAATAGTTTTTTTTTTTTTTTTTTTTTTTTTTTGCTGACTACAGCAATTATACTGTTATTAACTAAGTCTTGTTTTATTGTCGCAAAATATTTTTGCTTTCAACTTGGATATGTTTAATTAATATATCTATTTTTGAAATTTGCGTTTTTTTTTGTTTTCACCGGTCACTGAAGGAGATTAACATCGTTTGCCGTAATCTTGTCTGTGAATTGTGAGCGCTAAATATCAAGGACATGTCATTTCACTTGTAGAATGGGGGATGTCAGTAGCTTAATGCACGCAGGCAATATAAATAGACATATTCTTTAAGAACAAAGTCTTGTATCTGTTCTGATAGTATTTACGCGCCTCCCATACACCGCGGGAAGATGTGACACAAGGTCAGAAGGTGAAATTTTTAAAAAAGCCAACACCTAACAGGCATAACATTCTAGCCTACAAAAAATGTCTGAACAGCGTAGGCATTTCCCGGTAGGAGCGCCTCAGACGATTAGCAATAAACTACTCTTTCTTAAATAGAGAAGGTAAATCCTGAGAGGGTGGACCTTTTATGACTGTACATAGCCATACTTCTCTCTGTTCTATCTATCTATCTGGTCAGACTCCTTGCTCGAACCAATGTGACTCCCTGTCTTCAGGTTTCCGTCTGCCATCAGTTGCCTCAGAGCTTCAGGATCACAATTGGTGTCATGTACAATTTGCTGGATGTACGTAGACCTAGGTCGTCATATGCTTGGGCGCCCGTGCTGTGGAGTCCACAGCAATATATTGCTCGTCAGCTCTTGCTTGCTCCTCTGGCAGTGACCGGCAAATCGTAGACGTTGCTCCCTGATGGTAGTAGATGTGGCAGGTAGGTTACCATAAAGTTGCTGCTTCGTCGGATGATCTTCAAGGAGACACTTTATACCTTTTCTTTTCATTGTCTTGACTGTGTACTTCACACCTCTGTTAATGTACACAGCACACTAGGTTTCACCTTAACTGAATCCAGAAGCAAACGTTATCCATCAGCACACATAACTGACGCAGACGTTATTGCTCTGTTCTGATTTGCAAACGCTGTTACGTGAGCTAGAAAAAACTACAAATGACATTGGTCTTTACGTTAATGCGGATAAAACAAAGTTTATGACTTTCAATGCGGAGGGGAAGATCAAAGCTTGAGATGGAACTACACTGAAAGAAGTCACTGAGCTTACGTACCTGGGCAGCAACACAGGTTCCATGGAGAGAGAGAAATCGAAATTCGTATCTCAAAAGCTTGAGCTGCATTGGATGCGGTCAGTATGAACTTCAAGGCTAGCTAACAAACTGAATAGGTAGTTCTTCAAAGCAGTGATGAAGTCTGTCCTTGTTTACTGTGCTACAACCTGGACACTCAACAAAAGATTAGAAAGGAAGCTAGACGGCATGTACACCCGTATGCTACGAACAGTGTTAAATATATCTTAACCATACTTCAATCCGGCAGAAAAAAAAGGGCCACCTATCTTAAATGATCAAGACTCTGCGGACTGATTGTCAAAGATGTATCCTCGATTTGGAATGAAAATCTCTGTATCCGATTCTGATACTACACCATATCTTTTTCGTCCATGATCAGTGAAGGAGAAATCCTTCTAGACTGAATTTATTTATTATTCTTAATCCAGAATGCTCTATTTTCCCCACATTAACAACAGACCTTGTGTTTAACTCTGCCCTCATAGGGAGGGAAGTAAATAGGGACAGTTTCACACGAGGTTGTTTTGTATCAGAATCGGCAATCTTAATAATCGACGAAGACTTAAATGAAACATTTTATGGACATTTTCGTTGTCTTCGTGTACTCTTGTACCGCATCTATTCTACTGATGCTGCTAATGGTATCACTATGTACCTATTTACTTGCATCCCCACGATGACAAGTCTAAGCATATGATCGTTTTAATATATATAAATAATATATATGCACGTGTAAGGGGTGGGGTGGGGGTATCCAGCTCGCCCAAAAGAGCGAAAATTAAAATTGTCCCAATCAAGGAATTCTCCTGGGAACAGGATAGATTCTACTTTTATTTATTCTCCATATAATAAAATCTAATATAAAAAAAATAGACACAAGGCCATCAAAAGCGTCTAGGGGGGTGGGGGATAAAGTCGTGGGTCATTTTTAGTCTAATATAACAAATTTGACTATCCTATGCTAGAATCATTAGGGTCACTGCAATACCACATTTACTTTAACAGTCATCCTACTTTCAAGGTGTTAAAAGAAAATGAAAATTTTATTCTTCAAAAGTTTTCACAAATTCATTGGCAGTGGAAAAATCTGACAAAAACACTTTGCTCTCAGCCTTCTGGAGTCGAAGGAATATGGTTATGTAATTTTAAACTATCAAAATTAATGTAATTTTTTCCCATCCTTTTTTACTGTTATTCGATCATAAAAACATCTCAGTTATGCAGTTGATATTTGTAAAAAAAAAAAAAAGAAAAGAAAAAAAAAGCCTGATGTGAACAACGCGCTAAGGGGCGGCCTCTCCCACCTGAAGGGCCAGGGATTTTTATCTTGGACCCCTAAAATCAAGAGCTTAGACCATTTCTGTAATGATCTGGTCCCTGTTGATTTTGTGGTGGGAGTTTAGTTTTGTGCAGTTCTAGGAGGTCCACCCTCACAGGCTTTGCCTTCTCTCTTTGAGAAAAGGTTAGTTTATTGCTAATCGCCTGCGGCGTCCTTACCGGGCAATGCCTACTGGGCTACTGCCCAGACACTTATTGCAGATCAGAGTGCCCCTCCCCAGGAGCGCTGACTTCTCAATCCCACTTTCCGACCCTGGTGTCTAAGTCCTTGCAGTGGGAGAGGAACTAAATTTTTCGAATCTGACACTAGGTCAATTGTGCCATTTTTATCTGAGCGGATAGACCCAAATTTAAAATAACTCATTTTGTGACTTTTTTTTTTTTTTTTTTTGCAAAATGCCGTACCCCGAGGAATGGATTAACAACTACCCACCTCTTCTCTTGGTTAGCCTAGGGGTTTGGGGCTAAGACGACCGATATACTTTAATATTCATCCCCGCCTCCATTCTTTTTCAACTTTTAAAAATCAATTTGTTTTTAACAATTTTACGATTTGAAAAAGAACAAAAAAAATCTTTTGCACTACAGTCTTTCTAAAGACTTAAAGTTTGTAGATTCGGATATTTATAAATCTGTCTTAAAATGTGGCATATATATATATATATATATATATATATATATATATATATATATATATATATATATATATATATATATATATACACACACACACAGGAAAGGCCCGAAGGGTTAATGGGTATATATTAGTCATTGTGATTATAGCGTAGTAAACATAAGTAGTGGGACTTTTGTAAATTGGATTACTTAGGGGGACGGTTTATCAAGAACTTGTTTACATTGGACTTGAAGACAATCAGATTGTAGTCAGCTGGAAAGCAGGATCTGAATATAATTATTTCAAACTCATTTTTAAACACTTGACTCAGATCGAATTTTTTAATGATTTGTGAAATTTAAGTAGGACGGCTCCCAGTGTGAATGTGGTATTATGGTGATTGATATTTTTAGAGTAGGATAGAAATTTTGTAGTTCTGGTCACAAACGATGACCAACGGCACTCCTTTTCCCACACTTTTGAATGGCCGTGTGCCTAATTCAAATATTGAAATGTTATTTTTTCTTATATATATATATATATATATATATATTTCTGCAATTCTTTCAAAGTGTAGAATTTGTTCTGATACTAGACATTATCCGCTTCGTCTTTCGTTAACGAAGGAGAAATTCTTTTAGATTAAGGCAATTTTCTTTTGTTCCAATCCAGAGTATCCCTTTTTTTTTTGGGGGGGGGGCAAATTTTTAGCCTAGCTTGTATCTAACTCTGCCCTTGTGAAGAGGCAACTATGTCGTATGTTACACGTTACTGTGAAATATAAAAGTCGTAATAAGCAGTCGTAACCCTCCCATGATTGTAACTGCTATTCTATCCAAAAATAAAAGAAATAACAATATTGACAATACGATGTCGTTTGAAGTCAGACGCTCTATTGTTACATGGTTTATTCTTGGAGATTTTCGAATGACACAATAAAAATAGTTTCATAATAAATCATTTATTGATTAGATCACCAGACATTGTTGATTCCAAGTCTATTCCAACTGACGAGAAAGAATATAGACGCCCGAGAATTAATGCGTTTCTCCTCACTATACGAATATATATATATATATATATATATATATATATATATATATATATATATATATATATATATACTGTAGAACCCCAGGATACGGCATAAAAAATTAGTAACCAAATACAGTATATAATACACATGTATATAATCAAATAACATAATAAACAAGACAGTAAGGCAGGACAAATATCGCAACTAGAAGCCGGAAAAGGATAGTTTTCCACGTCGTAACCTGAAATAAAGAAGATACCGTATCCCGGGGTTCTATTATATATTATCATTCAATGAAAATGTAAAATCATGATCATTTAATTAAAAAATAAAATAATTTCACATATTTCTTATTGGAATGGAAGGGGTGGGCTGTGATGTCTGTTCTGATACTTCGTCTTTTCTGTCTTCGGTCATTGAAGAAGAAATCCTTTTAGACCGATGCCGTTTTCACCACATCCGACTTTAAGTCAGCCCACGTGTGGGGTGCGTGGGGGTGGGCAAGCAAATGGGAAATATGTTCTGTACGGAATTGTTCGACTCTTTCTAAGAATAGTGGAATACTAAAACAAGTGAATTTTTACTTTTATTTTTATTTTTTTTCATAAACATCTGTTTTTTTTTTGTTGTTTTTTTTATACTCGTTTAAGATTGTTAAAATTTCAAATTCGTCAGTCAGTGGCACTTCTAGTTTAAAATAACATTTTCGTCTCGAAACATGGAGGAGGAGGAGGAGGAGGAGGAGGGGGACGTGTCTTTTTTTTAAAAATGTATTTACGTGTTACACGAATAAGTGAAATGGCGACTTGTCTGTTTCTCGCATTTGAACGCTTCTTTAAATTCAGCAATCTTCAAATGATTAATTCATGTTTTGAAAGCGCGACGAGGATGTAAAATAGCAATAACAGGAATTTGGATAAACATTTATTTATAAAAAATCATTGAATCATGTAACATGCTGTATATAATGTATTATGTCCCCCCTCCTCCACCTCTCTCTTCCCCTCTCTTTCCAATCCCTATCTTTCTCTATCCTCTATCTTTCTCTCTCTCTAACTCCTTCTCTCTCTCTCTAACTCCTTCTCTCTCTCTCTAACTCCTTCTCTCTCTCTCTAACTCCTTCTCTCTCTCTCTAACTCCTTCTCTCTCTCTCTCTCCTTCTCTCTCTCTCTAACTCCTCCTCTCTCTCTCTCTCTAACTCCTCCTCTCTCTCTCTCTAACTCCTTCTCTCTCTCTTTCTCTAACTCCTTCTCTCTCTCTCTCTAACTCCTTCTCTCTCTCTCTCTCTCTCTAACTCCTTCTCTCTCTCTCTAACTCCTTCTCTCTCTCTCTAACTCCTTCTCTCTCTCTCTAACTCCTTCTCTCTCTCTCTAACTCCTTCTCTCTCTCTAACTCCTTCTCTCTCTCTCTAACTCCTTCTCTCTCTCTCTAACTCCTTCTCTCTCTCTCTCTCTAACTCCTTCTCTCTCTCTAACTCCTTCTCTCTCTCTCTCTAACTCCTTCTCTCTCTCTCTCTCTAACTCCTTCTCTCTCTCTAACTCCTTCTCTCTCTCTAACTCCTCTCTCTCACTCTCTACCTCCTCTCACTCTCTAACTCCTCTCTCTCTCTCACTCTCTAACTCCTCTCTCTCTCACTCTATTACTCCTCTCTCTCTCTCACTCTATAACTCCTCTCTCTCTCTCACTCTATAACTCCTCTCTCTCTCTCTCACTCTATAACTCCTCTCTCTCACTCTATAACTCCTCTCTCTCACCCTATAACTCCTCCCTCTCACTCTATAACTCCTCTCTCTCTCTCTCACTCTATAATTCCCCTCTCTCACTCTATAATTCCCCTCTCTCTCTCTCACTCTATAATTCCTCTCTCTCTCTCACTCTATAATTCCTCTCTCTCTCTCACTCTATAATTCCTCTCTCTCTCTCACTCTATAATTCCTCTCTCTCTCTCACTCTATAATTCCTCTCTCTCTCTCACTCTATAACTCCTCTCTCTCTCACTCTATAACTCCTCTCTCTCTCTCTCTCACTCTATAACTCCTCTCTCTCTCTCTCACTCTATAACTCCTCTCTCTCTCTCTCACTCTATAACTCCTCTCTCTCTCTCTCACTCTATAACTCCTCTCTCTCTCTCTCACTCTATAACTCCTCTCTCTCTCTCTCACTCTATAACTCCTCTCTCTCTCTCTCACTCTATAACTCCTCTCTCTCTCTCTCTCTCACTCTATAACTCCTCTCTCTCACTCTATAACTCCTCTCTCTCTCACTCTATAACTCCTCTCTCTCTCACTCTATAACTCCTCTCTCTCTCACTCTATAACTCCTCTCTCTCTCACTCTATAACTCCTCTCTCTATATATATAACTCCTTTTCTCTCTCTCTCTCTAACCCTTTTCTCTCTCTCTCTAACCCTTTTCTCTCTCTCTCTCTCTAACCCTTTTCTCTCTCTCTCTCTAACCCTTTTCTCTCTCTCTCTAACCCTTTTCTCTCTCTCTCTAACCCTTTTCTCTCTCTCTCTCTCTCTAACCCTTTTCTCTCTCTCTCTCTAACCCTTTTCTCTCTCTCTCTCTCTAACCCTTTTCTCTCTCTCTCTCTAACCCTTTTCTCTCTCTCTCTCTCTAACCCTTTTCTCTCTCTCTCTCTCTAACCCTTTTCTCTCTCTCTCTAACCCTTTTCTCTCTCTCTCTCTCTCTAACCCTTTTCTCTCTTTCTCTAACCCTTTTCTCTCTCCCTCTCTCTCTAACCCTTCTCTCTCTCTCTCTCTCTCTAACCCTTCTCTCTCTCTCTCTCTAACCCTTCTCTCTCTCTCTCTCTCTCTCTCTAACCCTTCTCTCTCTCTCTCTAACCCTTCTGTCTCTCTCTCTCTAACCCTTCTGTCTCTCTCTCTAACCCTTCTGTCTCTTTCTAACCCCTTTTCTCTCTCTCTCTTTCACTCTCTCTTTCTCTCGCCTTATCTACCCCCACCCCATCCCACTCCGATCTCTTTCGTTTCCGGTCTTAATTCACCAACCATAGATCTTGCCGTTGCCTTTTTCATCTTCAGACGAAATGCACAAACTCCCCTGTTCTTCTGACTTATCTCATTGGAATGCATGCTCATCACATCTAACATAATGACGTTGTCATGTTCAGATTTAAGAGTAAGCTTTTAAGTCAATCCAACATTTCAGAACAGCGACCACTTTTTCTTTTAGGATATGATATAAATTTCATCTAAATTTGAAATGCTGAACAAGGCCGTCTTTATTGTTAATTTCCTTAGTGTACTTACAAATGTTACAACCCCGTATACTTTTGCTCCCGGTCCTGAACACCATAAAATTCCTATTTTTAGATTTTTTTTTTATCATTTTCAAGTTATAAAGTAAAAAACAAGAAAAAAAATAGTCACCTTTGTTATATACGGATGTCGAGCACAAATGCAGATTCCATGCTATAATAATAATAATAATAATAATAATAATAATAAATAAAATACAATAGATCCAAAATATCACCGTTGTATCCATTGTAAGATTTTACTGAAAAGTTGTTTGATCTTGTAGGATTTAGATTTTCATTTCATCGCGAAGGCACATATATAGAATAGGTTACAAAGATAAAGAGTAAGGTTACATAGGAACTTTATTACATTATCAAGTCAATAAGAGTTAGAGAAAGGGAAATAGGGGAAAACAAGAACATGGCATTTCGAAGCTAAAGAGGATAAAAACCGGCATTTTACAAATGTAAAGGTAAAACGATAACACCGACTTTAACAACATTTTCAGATTAGAATTGAAAGAAATTATTTTGGTAGGATGGTGATATTTAAAAAAAAAAATTTTTTTATTACATTTTCACCCTAAACAAGGCAAATTGCCACTTTGGTGTAGAGGGCTACTATCAGGGGCAGCAACTACTGAGGTACTATATAGAGATTTGGGCAGCAAGATGTCGGTTCACGTTACATTTGAACTTCTGCATGTCAGTACAGTTGGAAGCAGAGATCTGGAATGGAATTCCAGAGTCTAGCGGTTCTGAGGAAGAAACTACTGGAGTAGAAAGATCTTTTACATCTAGGGATCTCTACTGTGTGAGGGTGGGATTTAGCTGCCTGTCAGGTTTGTCGAGGGTGTCTACGTCGTGGAGGCACAAGTTTCTGCAGTTCACATGAGCATTCACCATTAAAATACTTGTAGAACAGGCAGAGGGATGCAACATTTTGTCTATGGGACAGAGGCTGAAGCCTAGATATCAGTTCAGGACCTATCAGATTGGTGATTCTCTTTTGAACCTTGTCTAGGAGCGAGAAACTAGTAGCAGATGCACCAGCCCAAATGAGACAGTAATACTCCATACATGGGCGAATGGTGGACTTATAGAGGTACAGGATACTTTCGGGTGTTAGTAGTTTTCTAGCATGGTAGAGAGAGCCTACCTTCTTCGCAGCGGCCCTAGCAATGCTTTCAATGTAATTGTTCGAACTCATGTTTCCTGTGAACGTTATGCCAAGGAGTTTGAAGAATGTGCTCTCAGATAAAGAGTCACTGGCCATTGCTATTGGTGGCAGAGAAGGTTTCTTGTAATTATTGAAGGAAACCAGTTTAGTCTTGACAGCATTGAATGTGACCATCCATTTTTGTCCCCATTCCACTACAGATTGGAGGTCATCCTCTAGTAGTTTTTGCCATTTCTTTAGATATGTGTTCATTTGTTTTCCTGTCGTGCCTGTTATAGTGTGGTGTCATCAGCATATATACCCATCTCAGAGGCAATTTTGTCGGGGAGGTCATTTATAAACATCAGGAACAATAGAGGTCCAAAGATAGACCCCTGAGGCACTCCCGCATTTATATCATATTGTTTAGATGTACGACCGTTGAGTACAACCTGGATTTTTTGCTTATCTAAGAAGGATTTAATTATGTTAAGTATTCTACCAATGATACCGTATGATCTAATTTTCCTGAGAAGACCCTCTTGCCATACCCTGTCAAAAGCCTTAGATATATCTAGAGCTACCGTTCTGCCCTCCCCTGCTTTGTCCAGTGGCTGGTATATACGTTCAGAGATTACAGTGAGGATGTCTGCTGTTGAACGGGCTTGTCTAAATCCATATTGTTGATCAGTCAGAAGTTTAGCATCTGTAAGGTGATGGACTAGAGCATGGTTAATTGTGGTCTCAAATATTTTCGCGAAAATTGGGAGGAGGCTAATGGGGCGATAATTTGATGGGTCAGTTCTTTCGCCAGAATTCTTGAATACTGGTACCACAGAAGCAGTTTTCCAACAGCCGGAAAGCAAGATTTAGGCATTTGTAGAGTTTAGAGAGAACTGGACCTACTTCGGCTGAGCACTTTTTTAATAGAACAGCTGGGATGAGATCAGGTCCACATGCTTTTGAAGTGTCAAGGTTTTTTATGATGGCATGCACCTGAGCAGGGGTGATTTTCAGATCGTCTAGCGTAGCGTCTGTCCGCAAAGGAAAGTCAGGTAGGGGGTGGTTGGAGGGTTCAGTGAGGAGTTTGAGGCAAGCATGTTAGCCTTGTCGGTTGCTGAGCAAAGAACCTCGTGATTGTTGGTTAGTGGGGGAATTGTTGATTACCCATTATTTACTACACTGTTGTAGATTTTCCAGAAATCTCGAGTTCCTAATTTCTGTGCTTCGATGCGTTTTTTTAGTGGTTTCAGTAAATTCTCTCTTAGCTGTTGCTATTTCTTTCTTAATGTTACTTCTAGCTTCTATATATTTCTGTCTGTTTGAACTGGACTTATCTTGGTTAAATTTGCGGTATGCATGCTGCCTTTGAGCAATCGCAATTGCGCAAGTCGAAGTAAACCATTGGGGAGAGTGGGGCTTGCTATAAAATTTCCACATGGGAACATGTGCTTCCATTGCCGTTTTGAACCATTCAGTGGTCTCATTTGCGCACTGCTCAGCAGGAAGAGAAAAAATATTTCCCCATGGGGCATCTCTGATAAGATCTCTGATGGCTTCCCAGTCAGCCTTTTTATAATATCTCGTTGTTTTGGCTTTTCAGTTTTGAGTCTAGAGTTTAGGGCGATTTCGACCATTATCACTGCATGATCACCATTCCCAGGTGGGCTGTCAGCATTCGTTATACAATCATCGGGAACTGTGGTCAGAAACAGATCTAGAAATGATGCGTGTTGTTCTTGCTGGTCGGGGAAACAGGTTGGAAACGTGATCATTTGTGATAGGGAGTGAGATATAGAGAAGCTATGTATTGTGCTGCCCGCTGCATCTATGTAAGTAGAGAATCCAAGCCAGTTTTTGTGGTGAACATTAAAGTCACCAAATACATGTATTTGTGCGCTAGTGTCGAGGGAGAGTGCTGTGTCTATACTGTCAGAGACTTTGTTTATTATGGTGCAGTCCTGGGTCGAGGGAGAGCAGTAGAGAAAATAAAAGTAGCTAATGTTGCATATTTAGTCTAAAGCACATAAAGGCTTGATCGTCCGATTCTAGGTTTGTTTCTCTAGTCAATGGGAGAGTGTTACAAATGTAGACTCCAAGTCCGTGCATATGTCTGTCAGTCCTTACGGCAGAGTGGGAGATAGCCAGGCATGTTAAAGTAGTTAGAGAGGATGGAATAGTGTAGGTTAGTCTCACTTAATGCTAAGATATCCGGGATATTTGTTAGGAGAAATGCTGTGGCCTCAGGAAGGCCCATCGGGGATGAGTGCAGGGTTCCTTTCCATGCGCGACACGGCACTACAAACATGTCGATATTATACAACTGTTGATGGAGCAGACGCTCTAAGCGCTACCAAGGAGTTAGGGTTAGGGCACCTGTACTACCAGTCGGAAACAGCAGCCAGGAACTGTCAATCCGGTACCCTCAACCCATCAGAAGGTCAACCCAATCTAATTCCACAGGCATATGTGCCAAGTTTTGAGGGGTGGGATGTGTCAGGTTGGGGAAAACGGCGTTCATTACCCTAGACAAGAAACAAGATCTACCACTGAGTGTTTTGTCGAATCTCTGTGATAGCCTCTCTGCGCCTTACTAAAGAGGCAAAGAAGTAGTATGGAAGCCGGGCGATAGACGGAGCCTATCTACTCCTAAAGCAGTTTGCGTTTGCAGACTGGTAATTTGTTTGAGTCACCAGCTCTAGGAAGGTTGTCATCCAAGATTGGAGAGGCCTTCCTCCCCTTAGGTTTGGCTTCAGAGTTTTCCTTCTCCTAGACGGATGATCTGGAAAAATCTACTGGGTCCATCAGCCTCGAGAGGGTTTGCTCCGCGCTTGGTCCTAATCCAGGTATTTCTGCGACCCCGCGTGGTTAGTTAATGTTACAGGGTTAGTTTGTAGAGGTTATATATCTACTGAATAGTTACACTCCTCAAAGTGATTTGGGGACATATGATGGAGATAAGCGAGAAGAGCCTAAAAAAAATTATAAAAGCTAAAAAGATATATATATATATATATATATATATATACAAAAAATAATATAGTAATAAAAATGTTTTTTTTTTCATTTTAAATTAAAAAAAAACTTTAAAAAATTCTAAAAAAATTTTTTCAAGATTAAAAAAACTTCCAATAAAGTTCTGATAAAAAGTTTCAATCATAAAATATAAATAAAGCAAGACAAATTAAGTACGGGAGAAGTAAAAGAAAAGTAAGATAAAGAAAAAATAAGAAAGTTAAAACGTAAACCAACTCAAATTCTTAGAAGATAATCCATCAGGAATTAGGTGTACTCCAGAACAAAACGAAACGAAAGTTAATATCCAGTACACTCGCATGCAGAATAATTCAGAAAAAAAATTAGTACTGAAGAAGTAGGCTGAAGAATTAATCAGAATCTGGGTTCTTGAATAAGGAAATCCTCACTGAAGAATTGTGTATCAGCACTTGTGCATAAAATGTATATTCATGTATATCAAAAGGGTTTTATAAAGGATTTCAAAGCAGTGCAGTATTAGTTTGTGCGATGCAAATATTAGGGTGTCAAATTCACTAGAGAGGAACAGCAAAAACGAAGTGAAACACTACATTGTAAAAAAAAAAAGTGTGTGTGTGTGTGTGTATATAATCACAAGTTAGTTGAAAACAGACATTACAATGCTTTATCGTAAATTCTACAAGAGTTGATACAAATTGTTTAAATACTATACATTAGTCTGTTGTGATACTCAGTTTTTATTAATCTTACTATTGTGGATTTAGGAGAAAATCTTGCTGGGCATCACAACAAAGATGTGCCAATCCCTTTTGATATGTAGGGTGAACTTTACATTGCATGTTGAGTGTGAGGTGTAACAGCACATATGAGCATGTATGAAAATAGCAGCAGCAGCTGAAGAATGGATAGCAAGCGATTGTCTTAGCAGCAGGAGCAGCATTTGAACGCATATGCAAATTGGCAAGTGTGCTTGGGCTTGCATCTAAAGGGGGCGGGGAGGACACTGTTCGGGTAAGAAAACAAAGTTGTCGCTGAAGAAGATGGACGTGTAAATGAAGGGAGCAAGAAACTTTTAAGATAGTGTCGAGATGGAAGAGTGACGGTAATAAATGCTTTTGTTAAAAAAAAATAAAATAAAAATCTGATCCAGCATTTTTTTTTTTTTTTCTTTTGTAATTGCAACGTTACAGGGAAATTATTTATATTTGTGAGTGGATAGATTCTTTATATGATTGTTAATTCTGAGTAGATTCTTTTAAATCTTAGTATTGCTCAGTATCTGTAATAGTCAAATTTTATCCTATGACTAGCAAGAGTGGGTATGGCTGGCATTGCCTGGTCGTAAAATATATTTTAATTCATGTAGATTTCATATTTATTATTACAGAGCTAATTCTCTATTGAATATTATATTGTACCTAATATATAGTATTGATTTCAAAAGTAAATGACTTGGGTGCCATCAGTTAGAATCTAAACCGAAATATTTAGCGCTTCAGCCATGTTCCCTACTGTTTGTTTACTGATAGATAAGAAATATTCAAAATTAAACCACTACAAGCTATGAATGCGCATGGGTAAAAGTAATAGAAATATATCTGCAAGTTTAAATGCAAAATGATCATTTCAACTTGCCGAGATCTTTTTGTATGCATTATTCATCTATCCAAGCAAAGGTTTTTACTGGTTATAAACCATCCTTGGTGTATGATTACTATTTCATTTTAATTCAAGTGTTATGTAACTAGTAGTTTATCGCTTAAATATTTTCACGCAAATGCACATATACATATACTGTTTCATCTATATATATATATAAAAGGCAAATTGTGTGTGCACATTTTTTGTATGTTCGGCAAAGGCTTTTTTGAGGGGGGGTTCTCGGGGGTTACTATTTCTCAGATCTTTTTATATACCGTGTAGATTGTAATATGTACGATTTGCGAACGCGCATCACATTTAGATTTATTTACATTGACTTTTAAAAAATTCTTGCTATTTCGGCTCCCCTTGTGTGTGTTCGGCTTTTTCGTATAAAAGCGAAACTAATCTGAAGCGAAGGTGTGGTTCCCAGCTTTCGTGCCGGAAACGTCCAGAAAGCAATCAGCTTTTGATCAATGTGGGGGGAAAACCCCTTATATCAAACAATTGCTATTCAATTGGACACTTCCTTTTTATAGGGAGCTGGTCCCCCCCCCCAACATCTTGGGGAAACAAACAACCAAAGTTGGGAAAAGAAAAACTGCCTCGCAGCAAAAGTTAACTGCAGGATATGTTTGACCTCATTAAATTCGCACACCTGTCAATTAAGTTTTAATTGTTCAATTAAAACACTTTTCTGTTACTCTGCCGTCACGGACGAGTGGGTAACATGTCAGGGTTTTTTTCTGCCTTCGCCTCACGGTTTCGGGTTCAATCCTACCTACCTACCAAAACGTTTTTTTTTCTTTTACCATGGCAGTTCGCTGTTTTTGATTTTCCGATTTTTTAAATTTTAACATTTTTTTTTTTTTTTTACCTATCCCCCCCCCCAACACACATACACCGCCAAACACCCGGGATACGCCGGGCACCCTCGCTAGCCTATAATATAAATCTCACCTATCTGTTTAAATTTGTTTGTATGTCTGCTTAAAACTTTCGACGGAGGCGACAGATTTTCACAAGCTAGGTATCATTTTTAAGCTCAACCCTTCGGACGACAAATATTGAAAAATTAGCCAAAAACATTAATTCCTTCACCCTCCACGGGGCTCTTTTCTACAGAGAGGGGTCACTTTTTTCGTCGATATTTTCAAAAGTCATCCCCTCTTTTTGATTGTCTAGCCTTAATTTAAACCTACGTCACTTTGGATTTGGCGATGGACGCAACAACAAGCATGTCACTTTTTATTTTTTCTTTCACATTATTTTCCTCCTTCACGGTATGAGTTTGAGCTTGCTTGCCTGCTACCACTTTTTTTTCTTTTTTTTTTTTTTTTTTTTTGCTCACCACACACCTCCAAACACCTGGGCAATGCCGGGCATCAAAGCTAATTTATATAGAAGTTATAATCTTTATTTATCTTGTGTTATATCTTGCACTCTGATTGGTGGTTAACTGTGTAATTGAATACCTTATAGTGAAATAATGACCTTATAGTGAAAAAAGTGAAATAATCTGCTATAAAAAGGGCGGTTATTTGTGTGCATGTGTTTATATCCAGCTAAAAGTCTGACATTACTAAACAAAACCCTACAAAGTTTATATTTACCTAATTTGTGTTGCCCCGGATGTATAATATCTAAAATTAAAACAAAATTATCCATTGTGTCAATCGAACCAGGTTTTGTCAGAGGAGAGTGTAAATAGGTTTTCTGGCCATTTCCAATGTTTTCTATTAGATAAAGAAGTGAAAGGGGTGTCGAGAAACAGGAATAGAAAGGCGATAGACGAATTAAGAAGCGTAGAAAGATAAAAGTTTTAATATAAAGATGTTACACACTCTTTTTAACAGTATTTTTTTTTTTACGAGAGTATCAAGCGTTGCATAAACACCCCCAACCTCTCCATGTTAAGAACGGCTTTCGAGGTTGTGTGTGTTTATTCCGAAAGCCGTTCTTAACATGGGGACGTTGGAGGTGTTTATACTACGCTGGGTACTCTTGTAAAAAAAAAAATATACTTTTTAACCTCTTCAATTTGGTTTTTATGGCTCTGAGCAATGCCGGGTGGCCCTGCTTGTTAATAATCCCCTATTGTCTAGATTTAATTTCACTCTGAGGTTAAGCCCTAAGAAAGGCTTTGATCTGGTGATCTCACAGAGACATTAAATTTAGACAATATAGGAAGATGTATGAATAATAGGAGACTCTGTTAGTATGGTCACATTGAAAGGATGGATGAGATTTCTTGAGTTGAAATGTAGAACAGTTGAGGTAGCATGGTAAGGCCAAGGAAAACATGAAGTGATAAGAATGAATTTGAGAAGAATAGAGATATAAAAACCTGGCCACAAGATAGGTTAGGTTCTAAAAGCCGTACAACATATGCCAGCAGGTAAAACAGATGCTAAACAGAATGATGACATGCCTGCATTTTGTTAGAAATCTAATTTACAATATTATATAACATGTAGACTATAAAGAGTACACCCCTTCTCTCTCTCTCTCTCTCTCTCTCTCTCTCTCTCTCTCTCTCTCTCTCTCTCTCTCTCTCTCTCTCTCTCCCTCCTTCCTTCCTTCGTTCCTTACAAAAGAATGTTTTTAAATGACACTTTATGACTTTGCTAATACAAAACAAGTGATTGGCCATTCCTAATTTCCTTGACTTTCAAATGTCATCAAAGTCATTGAGCGATTTCAAACGTAGCACTTGGTGATTTTAATGGCAAAATTCATCATGTCAATTGTTGTTTCTGCAGCACTTCACTCATCAGCATCATCATCAGAATAAGAACAAGAAAGAAAAATGGTTGACAATTTTATTCATGGAACAAGGATATTTTACATTTATTTACTTCCTTTGTAGGAGGTTAGATACAAGGTCGGATGAAGTTTTGAGTGAAAAGCCAGCGCGCTAGCTGAAATGCACTCTGGTCTAACAAAGAACAAATACCCTAGTAGCCCCGTCAGTATCTCCTAGTAGAGTGGTGGCTAGGGCAATTAGCAATATACTAATCCCTTCTTGGAGAAAGTAAAGCCTGGGAGACTGGACCGCCTTTGACTTTGTGTCAAAAAGATCCATCAACAACTATCGCTTATATGCTGTTAGAAGAGTCTAAATATCTCAATGAGGGATATATATATATATATATATATATATGTATAACATAAATTCACTAGACTGTTTAGTCCGTTAGAAACTGATAAAAATTATAACCCGTTGACTTAGAATGAGTGCCTAAATTGATGGTTGAATTTTGTTAAATTTGTGTTCTTTTTTTTTTTTTTTTTTTTTTTTTTGCATTAAATACTAATCCCTATTAAACCCCAACATTGCACCGAATGGATACTATTATACTTACTTCGCTGCACTTAATCAAAGCAAAGGTCCATACAAAAGTTCAGTAAGATTGGCTAGGTAGTTTCGAAGAAAAAGTAGAATGGACAGACTGCCAAACAAAGAGAACTATGATATAGCTTATTGAGAATGAGATAAATGTTGCTGCAAATTTAATTTACTTATAGACTGTAAAATATACAGGTAACTTTTCTGCGAAAATGGTTGGAAACCAGGGCTGCAGAGTTGGAAGGTATTAAGTCTGTCTCTGACTTCTAGGATTCCCAAAACTCTGACTATGTTTTCAAGTCTTTCAATATTCTAACTGTCTATTGATTCGTTGCATATTTTTATGACTCGTACTCTGCAACCCTGGTTGAAACAAAACCGCCATAATACTTCAATTAAACATTAGTTAAAAATAACACGATTGGTTTTATGTATTCACTAATATGCTACCTGATGTTGCCCGGTCGTAAGATATGCTTAAGTATGAAATTCTAATTCATGCAGGTTAAGTATTTATTATTATACAGACAATTATCTATCGATTATTATATTGAATAGTAGTGAAATCAAAACTAAAAAACTGCTGACTTGGGTGCCAATCGAAACATACAACTCTCCACCCTCATTCCTGAGCCGCTGAGCTATGCCCATACGCATATATATAAAAACATTCACTTGGCTACAGTATTCAAGTGATAATCTGATGTCGCCTAACTCAATGAGTGCTTGGGGCTGGTATATCCTTAAGCGTGAGGATTGCAGTGTATCTTTCAACATCTCAGATGGCTCTACTAGTCTGTATTTAGTCTTACCCAGCTAATCATATTCTTGTAAGGAGAAACCTGAATAGACTCGTGTTTATTATGTCAACATGTTGAAAGGTGATTAAAACATCAACAAACAGACAAACAAACCTACACATAGCAATTAGTTGCATCCTCTCTAGGAAGTTAGACACAGGATCAGATGTGGTTTTGAAAAGCAAGTGCACTAGAAGTTCACTTTGGCCTACGAAAAATACCTGGGCAGCCCCATCTGCATTCCCTGTAGGGCTGGATGCCTTAGGCGATTAACAATAAATTAACCCTTCTCAAAGAAGATAAAGCCTGGGAAGATTGATCTCTTAGGATTGAGCAGAACTCTGACAGCAACGAAGACACTGTCAGGCTGGTTGTCAAAGATGTATCCCCCCCCCCCCGACTGATATGTGTAATTATTTTGAAGTAAATTCCTTGTTTCACTTCTTGTCTTTGTAAATAGTTCTAGTGTTGATACTTTTTGAACCCACTTTCAAATAACTTGTGGGTGATGTGAGGATGTACAATTGTAAAATTGCTATTTCTTCAGTGTCTTGATCAGCCATTTGGGAATAAGTGGCCTATGAAGATTGGGGCGGGCTCTTGTAATCAACGTTCATGCATGGTATAAAGTGAGCCCGGAATGTATACAATGAGTGAAGGGGAGACGGGGGGGGGAGCGTCATCTCCTCTTTCTTTCCTATCCCCCATCTTGAGTCAATAGTCCACCATCACCCTTTTCACCCAAAAGGAATTGTGTTTCAATTTAACCAGTAATTGTTCTATTAAAATCTCAGCAGACATGATGATTGGTGTTTTGTGAGGGGGAAGGGGAGGGGTGTTGTTAAGGTCAAATATGAATTTCATCAAAGTTTAACTTTGATATTGTGACATGAATCTGATATTTTCAACCTAACCTTAACCTCTGCTGTCATATTGTCATTTTAGGGGTTGTTATATTTATTTCTATTTAGTTTATCCCCCCCTCCCTCACTCCCCCTCTTCTTTTTCAAACGACTTTATTTATTCATATTTACTTAGCTGTGCTTCAAAAAACACAAAACGGAGTTGATATTTGGGAGTGGTTAGAGGGTGTGTAAGTGCCTTCTCTCTCTTTTCCCCCCCTAAAACATTCGCACACAAACGCGGATGGTGAAAGTGACTTGAGGCAAGCAAAAAGAGAAATGGATTAATGTGACATCATCTTCAAAACAAAATTCCTGTCAACCTGCCAAGAAAAAGGTCAACTCTGCTTGTAACTAGGCGTGAACACTGGATTCTTGAAACTACTCTTCGCATCCTGAGTGTTATTTGCACAATGTTTCCGTCGATGCAACCTTCGGCCTTCTTTAGGTGTACCTTGTCGAACTCTGGAATCTGCACAAAATTTCGAATTAATTAATCCCCGGGGGTAGCATGTACGCATTTTGTCAGCCATGATTGAGTAGAAGTCTTAAGCAATTTGCAGTTGTATTTTTTGGTCGTCTGCACTGAGGATTGAAAGTTTCAATAATATATATATATATATATATATATATATATATATATATATATATATATATATATATATATACACACACACGCACACTAGCAGGACGTGGAAATTCCACAGGGGGACTCATTCATATGTAATATATTGATGTTGGTATTCTGCAGATGTTCAGCGTAAATGGAGACGCTCTGATATTATTGTAGCTATTTTGTTAAAACTGCAAAAGTATTTATCCAAACTAGCAGGGATGCCCAGCGTAGCCCGGTTGTAAAGGACGCTTAAATATGATATTTTAATTCTTGCAGATTTCGTATATATTATTATAGAGCTAATGTTCTATCGATTTTTATATATTATAAAGTTGGGCTTTCCAAAAATAAAAAAATATATCTATTACTTGGGTTCATCAGCTTGAATCGAAACCGAATCCCAAACGTATATATAACTTGAGTTCCTTCAGCTAAAACCGAAACCAAAACTTATGAAGAATTTTTGATAAAATTATTTTAAAAAAATAGATTATTGGAGTGCCATTAGCTATAATCAAAACCAAAACTTATGAGGAATTCTTGATAAAATTATTTCTAAAAAATAGGTGACTGAAGTGCATTCAGCTATAATTGAAATCGAAACCTAAAATATGAAAAATTTTTAGTAAAATTATTTATAAAAAAATTAAATGATTTGAGTGCCATCAGTTATAATCGAAACCAAAACTTATGAAGAATTCTTGATAAAATTATTTATTGCAAGAAATGGAAGTACATAACAATTAAACGACCCGGATGTAAGCATCACACAGAAAATAACATGCATGCTATCGTATTAATAGTTATATATACATATGTTATTGATGTGTATACGTTCAGATATGTTTGTGTATGATACACTCCTAAATTAACCGATCATTATAAATTTTGGGATGTGTAAGGGTGAGTAAAGTGAGTTATATTTAATTTAGAGGAGGTAGAAGCCTTTTGTGAAAATTCAGACATCTCTGAGAAAGGTCAATTAGATTTTGTATTGTTGTGGGTGTATATGTGTAAAAACAATGGGTACCTTTGGTTGGGCGAAGACGACCCCAAAATCAAACACCACTGCCTTGTAGGCCTGATTACGGCAAAAGGTTAAGAGATGGGAACTCTGACTTCAAATCCTACTGCTGCCTTGCAGTTTTCCTTTAAAAAAAAAGGGCTGTGAAACCTCATCCAGAAAGAAAAGGCATAGTAGCAGACACGATAAGGCGACTGTCTACCTCACTGAGATTACTTTCGGCCAGAAGCTGTGGCCTCCTCTGTTGTCAGTCGTCGCAGGTTCACTCCACTGGACATGAGCATCGGAGGTTCAAAAGGTGTCTATCTGATGCACAATAGATACTACATCTAAACTGCACAAGCGAGTTAGAAGCCAAGGTGGAAAGTGCTGATTTTTTTTTTTTTTTACATGGAGGTCACCACTTATCAAGGCCCAGAAGCCACTCGGGGATAAGAGTTATTGTGTGTACAGTAATCAATGGGATAGTATCGTAGTAATAGTTAGTATTGTAGATTTGATATAGTGTCATTACTTAAGGAGGCAGTTTATCAGGAATTTATTTATGTTCGACTTGAAGACATCCAAGTTGAAGTCAGGAGGGAAACAGGCAAGCGGTAGAGAGTTCCACAGGTGCGCAGTTCTAAGAAAGAAGCTTTGTTCATGGAATCTACGTTTTCATTTAGGCACGGATAAAGAGTGGGGAAAATTATTGACAGCGGTTTCAGCTAGACAGGTGTTTTTCGTGAAAGATTGGAGAGGGGGGACCAGAGATTGGAGCTCAGACGAGCACTTGCCATGGAAATAATGATAAAACAAAGATAGACTCGCAACGTCTCTTCTGTGGGAGAGAGGTTGCAGAGAAGAGAAAAGGGCATCCCCCACTAAGCCACGAAGTCTATTTTGTACTCTGTCAAGGCAGGATAGGCTGTTTTTAGCAGCTGTGGCGATGGAGTGAGGATAACGGTGGCTGGGAGCCAGTAGTCCGACCTCTGCGCATAGGCGGCCGTGTGTGATGCTCACAGGTGTACCGAGTGGACGACGATACCCTGCGGAAGCTGCACGGATATCTTTAAAGTTGCATATACATTCTCTCACATTTATATACACAGGCACACCCACTCATACTGTTTTATCAGCTCCCACGGAATATTACTGCTGCATTCCAAAGATCGTGCATTGTGCTTTGGTCTAGTGACTTGCGTTTAATCTTTTGTATTCGAGTTGCAGGTGTTTTCTAAAAAAAAATTTGATATTTAGGTTTAGACATGTGACTGGTGAAGAAATAGCTTGTAAGATTCTAAGTTTTTCAGTAGTACACAGGTTACATTTTTTGGGATATGGAATGTACTTGGTGCTCTAGTATTTTCCATTCAATCACATATGGAATCTTAGACATGTCCAGTGATCATTGTTTTTATCAGAGTGTCTGAAAGGTGCATTGTGAGCACATTGCTCAAAGATTCCTTGTGTCATTCTGACATAGTTTCTACTCATTAGTTTTGGTATGGTAGGCTCTAATTTTAGTCTCATGATGTTTTTGTTAGCATATGAGGATATCGTGACTAATGAAGATGTATTACCTCCTCCCCAGAAGAGAGTGGTATTATCACCACACAGAGCAGATACTATACAAACTAATCCTTCTGTCCAAAAGAGGAGATATGACGAACAAACTTATATTACAATTGCCCCCTGAATTGGGCATTGAAAAGTTTTGCTTTCAGATACTAAATCTCCATTAGTAATAGATTAGGAACAAATACTGTAACGTTGTTTGCTAAGCGGATGTACATATAAAAACATGAACAAGAGTAATTTGCCGCAGTATATATCAATTAGTGATGGGACGATTCCAATATTTTTCACGATTCCAATACAATTACCGATTCCTTGCTAAATTCCTGGTTCTGATTCTTTATAAATCTCTAATTATTTAACTATAAAATTGTTATTTTCCTCGATTTTTGTAAAAACACATGTTTAATATGCAGATATTTTCCTAGACGTCAATATACGTTTGTGGAGGATGATCTATCGATTTTAGCTTTACTATTATTTTAAAATCAATAAATATTTATTATTTTATCATTATATTACCAGCAATGGAAAGTTTTATTTAAAATAAAATAAAAAATAAAAACAATTTAAAGGCATAAATTTTTCTGATTTATCCGATTCCGATTAATCATCCCAACACTAATATCGATACTCTTATAAATTTAGGTCTTTTTGTATATTCATATTCATATTAAAAACTCTTTTTTTCTATTTATTTAAAAAGAAAACTTTGTTATATGGGTTGTGAAATTGTATTCATCTGCAAAAAATCTAGCTAATTTGCATATTCTTTTAACATTCGTTTTAATTAATTCCATATTAGTTTTTTTTTTTTTTTTTGTTTTCTTATGGGATGATCATCTTTAGTTAACCATTACGAGTAATTATATTCATGCAGATATTCTACATGATTTATACTTGTGTAATATTTACGTAAAAAGGTTATAGTAAACACAAACCTCTTTCTATATATATTTATGTATGTGTATATATTTTGCCTACCAAACTTCTGTCAGTTTTTGATTTACAGACATGAAACTTAATATATAGGGTATTTGAATCCATGCGAAACTTTATATTTGGGTTTAGGCAGGGGTAAATCATTGCAAAAGTGAAAAAGAAATGGTATTTGCCAGGTGAAGATCGAACAACAACATTATGAATATGCATGTAATAGCTATTGGTTGATGTTCTAATTTTTAACCTTGCAGCAAACATGTCTTCATAGCTCAGGCATTAACATCGAAGAAAAAAGCTAAATGTTTTGGTTTCAATTCTCGGTGGTGACGCACGAGTCATTGTTTTTAAATTTAATTTTAAATCATTACCATATAATATAATATACTAATATAATAACTAGTATAATATACTAAATCTGTATTAATCAAAATATTGTATTTAAGCATATTTTATAGCCAGGCAATGCCGGGCAGCCTGCTAGTATATATATATATATATATATATATATATATATATATATATATATATATATATATATATATATATACATTGACAAGAAGTCTATATTCCAAATTTCAAGATGTTCATCTTATCATTTATTGCTTTTAACATGTTAAAATGTTCAATTCTTGAGAACACCTGTTACATAGTGCAGAAACTTTCATATAATAATTATGTCAATATTTTAATATTTTCTGTCCTGACTTATCAAAAGACTCATTAACTTTACAAAGAAAAGAATTTGGATATGATTACATAAATCTAAAAAAAATTCGAAGAGTAGTTGCATTGTTTTTATGCTATCTTTGATTTATATATATATATATATATATATAGAGAGAGAGAGAGAGAGAGAGTTTACTTTACTTGGACAAAAACATTTTTGTAAAACAAAACTTTCATTTTCTCCACAAATATTGCATCACAATAGGTCCATAATTTTTATAATTAAATTCACTACCCAAAAAAGGAAAAAAAAGTTGCCATCTAGATTACATTAGCAACAGTAATACTACTTCAGTAAGCTGTTCCTGCTGCTATTTGAATATATACTGCATACACTGAATTACCTTCCACACAAAGGAATAGCTATCTCCTATGCACAGATATTGAAAAAGAATGCATATTATTAGATTATTTCATTGTATATATATAGATGCTTATGTACATTATGAAAAGAAACTGGAATCTTAGGAAGAGCTTCATCATTCCAGTAATTATAGGAACAACCGGATTCATGAAAAATTTCAAAAGCTACCTGGAAAATATACCCAGTTAACCAAGTGCACTTAAAGAAACGGTCAGAATCTGGAAAAAAAAAAAAAAAGATCCCTTGGTTAGAATGTCTGAGATAGCAGATGAATGTTTGGTATTCCCAGCTCGAACAAAATATGAAATTAAAAAAAAATGTATTGGATTACCTCCCTTATTAGTATTACACACACACACACACACACAAACACACACTCACAGTGTATAACAAAAGTGAGTACACCCCTCACATTTCTTCAAATATTTAAGTATATCTTTTCATGGGACAACACTGAAAAAATTATTTTTTTGATACAACAAAAAGTAGTCTGTCTGCAGCATGTATAACAGAGTTAATTTATTTTCCCTTCATTATAACTCAAAATATAGCCATTAAAAGCTACATCCCTTACGAAAAATTGTCAATATTAACATACAACATGTCAACTCTCAATATTTTGTGTGACCACCACCATCATTATCCAAAATTGCCTTTATTCTCCTGGCCATGGAGATTACCGGAGCTTTACATGTAGCCACTGGAATGCTCTTCCACTCTTCAATTATGACGTTGCGGAGCTGGCAGATATTTGAGACTTTGGGCACCTCCACCTTCTGCTTGAGGATGACCCAAAGATGTTCTATTGGGTTCAAGTCTGGAGACATGCTTGGCCAGTCCATCACCTTTACCCTCAGCCTCTTCAGTAAAGCAGTGCTTGTCTTGGATGTGTGTTTTGGGTCATTGTCATGCTGGAACACTGCTCTGCGACCCAGTCTCTGGAGGAAGGGGATCATGCTCTGCTGCAGTATTTAACAGTACTCGTTGGAGTTCATGTTTCCCTCCATGAAATGTAACTCTCCAATACCTGAAGCACTCGTGCAGCTCCAAACTATGGCATTCTCACCACCAGGCTGAACTTTTGTGATACACTGTATGTTGAAATGGACCTAGTATGTATTATTATATGTGAAAATTATAATAATAATTTGTTCTATTTTGAATAATTTCCTCTCCAATAAAAATGTCATCATTTTCTCTGTCTGGAAGATGACTCACTTTACAGTTGGCCAGAATAAACTAATTGAGACTCGTGTTGCTGTGGCAGACAATCGACGGAAAAATGTCATTGCTGAAAGGATAGAATGTCTGCTGTGTTGTGCTTTTTATTAGACCATCCTCATGAAAAGTTGACTGAAATTGGAATGGTGCCAAAGCCAGAGATGACCACATCCAGTTAAGCTAAGAAACTTGGAAAGTTCTTCGTGTATAAATAGGGGGTTAGTGCATCATGAGTAGGGCTAGAACCACAGTATATTCTTTTCATTGTTTTGACTCTCGAGTGTGTATCCGTTGATATCTTATATGCTTTTATATAGAGTGATGTGGTTCTCGGTTGATTAACTGTGTCTAACTGCGTTGGATATATTATCGAGAATCAAAGCAATGAAAAGAATATTCGGTTGTCATAGCCCTAATCCTGAGTCACTATGCATCATTTGACATGATTAGACCTGTTTGCATTTCCTAATGAAGGTGCCTCAGGCGACCAGTGATAAATGAAGGAGGAAATAATTCCTGGGAGGATGGCTTCTGAGGATCGAACACAACCATATATGAGTTGAGGACCAAGATGTAGCAATTTCTGAACTAAAGATGATTGAAGAAGAATCCTTTCCCTCATAAGAAGGAAGTTTCATGGGAATATCAAATACACAAATGGCCACCAGTCACTTGTATGTCCCGTCAGGAGAGATGATATTGGATTTTGCAAAGCAGTGTCAACGTCGTCCTACATACAGCGTCTCAAATTGACTGATATTCTCAAATTGTCACCCATCTGGTACTGACTAGGATCAATGTTGCTTAATTTTGGTGATCTCAGTGTGTCAAGGTGATTATACTGTATCTTGGCTGAGTAGAAAATGTTCAGTTGAACATAAAAAAATTTCTTTTTAATGTAAAATGTTTATTTTATTTGGAAAATAAAGTACCATTAACTACTAAAAAAAAAAAAAAAAAAAAAAAAAAAAAATGGCGAGATACAGAATTCATTTTGTTTTCATTAAGTCTGTTGAGAACCTTTCATAGTTGTTGATCATGTTGGGTGCAGAATCTTATGTTATCTTGGTTCATTGTGTTTCATGAAGTCTGAAATCAATGTAATCAACGAGCAGTTTTTTTTTTTTTTTTTTTTTCTAAGCACGTGATGCTTTCGTTTATGCAAATTAGCTTTAAGGAAAATTTTAATTTCTTGAAGATGTGCACCTAAAGACTGAAAAACTGTCATTAAAATGGTTTGCTTATTTGGCTTAATGTGCCAGTCGATTGACCTTGCGAATGGTCGAGTCAGTACTCTATAATCATAATTGTTCTCCTTTGATGTTAGACTGTCATTTGTTCTGAGATGTCCAGGTTGCGGACAAATAAAATAATAAGATGTATTAAGATGCAAATTTGGTGCAAACAGTGGATTGACAACTTACATGATATGCGTACAAGAAAGTTTCTTTGGGATTTTATGATGGGAAGGGTCTTAAGTCCGGTTTGCTGTAGAATCTTCAGAGGTAGAATGATTCAAAGTGGCCAGAACAAATACCTTTAGCCTTGTTGCAGCTCTAATACTACTAGATGATAAACCAATCCGCCTTCCAGACAACATAGGTCTCACATGTGGTGACTACGGAAAGACCAAGGGATGAGCTGTCATTATTAACATGCGCCTGCATGAACCTAGAACCATGTGATTATGAGGGTGAGTATGCGAAAGAGCTAAAAATAGCTCCTTGAATCGCCCTCGGCCTTGATAAGTGGTGACACACTTGTAAAAACAAACAAAAAAGTTACTTAACTATGAAGCTTTAGGGAAGAAATTGAAATCAAAATACTACAATTGGTATGTGTATATTGTGGTATGTATTAGAAAAATTGTCATGTGATCATGGTGTATTTGTATTTTCTATTGGATTAACTGATCAAGTGACCACATCTGTTTCTTGAACGATTAACCTGCTGCTGGCTCTAAACCACTAGCGGTAATCATTTCTGTCTGAAAGTATTTCTTCTTTGATTTAGTAATTGTTGCCATTTAAAAAAAAAAAAAAAGAAGAAAAAAAAGGATACTGATGGTTTTGCCCACTTCAACTAGGATTGGGCCTCTTTAAGAGATTTATATTAAGTTGTCAACTTTAAGGATTTTTTTCTCCCCTTTAATTAAGCCATGTTCATAAAACCTGTAAGAAATAGACATAAGCTACAAAGCTAATTAGGGAATGCATAAAACTCAAGAACATCACAATAGTTAGCCAATACAGAACTCTAAAAATGTGACGGTGATACATATTTATTCACACAATTCTGAGGCAGCACGTTCAGAACTGCAGAACACAATGCGAAAGGAGATCACCGGTAAATCTCTGAGCAAGCACTGGTGTGATTATGCAGAGGGTCTAACGTGAATGTATATTTGTCGCAGATTTGGTCTGCAATGTTCCAGCATGTGCTATTGAATATTATCAGCTTTCTGTATATTTGTCTGCTTACCTAGACATTATGTATAGAACTTTATTCTTTTCACGTGATAATTCTTGGTGGCCTAGGGGTTGGTTTGAATATCAGACTGAAGAATCAAAAGTGACTTAGTGACTAGGTTCAAATCCTTTATCGTTTTATACACTGATGATTGTGTAAGCATGAAACACTAGTGTCTATGCAAAAATAATTAATATTTCTTTATAAAAAAAAATATATATATCTGTACTCGGCATCATGTTCTGTTTAACGGCTGTTTTTTCAAATTGGCATGTGTTGACAAATAGAGACGTTCATAATAGAGAAGTGGATGTTTTCAAGATCGGTTAATATAACATTATTTTAAACTAATGTTGACTATCATTATCATGCTTGCAGCATTCATGTCACCAGCGTCAATCACCTTGACTATGACCGTCTGTCACAACAAAGATGACATCCATGTCAATTAACATGAAATAAAATTACATGAATGAAAATAAATTTCCTCATTCTATTTTGAGATTTTGAGACAGTACCTTTATCTCGCTCCTTCTCTCTCTCTCTCTCTCATTTACATATATATATATATATATATATATAACGAGGATGTGTGTTTGTATGAGAACACTTCTCAACCGATATAACTCAACGAATTTTTGATCTACAGACTTGAAAGTTTGTATATAGGGTATTCAGTCATGTGGAACATTTTAATTAATTTTAATCAGAGAAAAAGGGTTGCTAAGTAGCCAAATTTGTCATTTATCGGGCGTCATCAGATTTTTATCTGCTGTTTCACAAATGTGTTTGCGTGTAGCGTCACACGACAGATTCTTTATGTTAAGATTAAGTAGCTTTGAAAACACTTTTTAACGGTTGTGTCAAGTTGGCCTAATGGTTATCGTGCTCGACTCACTATCTTGAAGTTTTGGTTTCAATCTCAGCTTGCTTGAATATTTGCTTTTTTACTTACAAGAAGTTAACTGTTTGGGGGGAAAAAAAAAACAATACTCACATACACACGTTTCAGTTTCTTTCTGTTTTTTAGTAATTTTTTTTTTTTTTTTTTTTTTTTAAGGAATTTAGCATTATGCTCAATACTGGGCAACCCTGGGTACATCTACTAGTATATATCTATCTATATAATTATAAAACTCAAATGACGTCGTAACGAATAATGTAACCCACTTTCCGGTTTACAACATCCGGTTGTGCATGCGCGCATAAACATTAACCCATAACAACGTAAACAAATAAACACAAATCGCATCTTTTGCAGATTTTGACCTGCGCACTGAAATATTGACGTTATTATTTCGAAATTATTATTTAACATGGGAAGAGTGGGGGTGTTTTACAACTATTCTTTATTACAACTATACTGTCGCTATTTTCTTACAACTAAACAACTTTAACCCATTGACAAACATAAGAACAATTGTAGTAAAGCCAAGACTACTACTACTACTCTCTATCCGTCCCTTTTCCTTCCTTCCTTCCTTCCTTCTTTTTTTATTTTTTGTTTACATTTCTAGATACAAAATAGTTGTGTGAGAACGGTGAATTTGTTGACACATTTACTAATCTGTTTCAATATTTGTTTTATTTTATTTTATTTTTTTTTTAGGTTTTAATTTTTTGCTTCAGGTTTTATTTTTTTTTTAGATTTTAAGTTTCTATAACTTGGTTGAAGGATTCCAATATGGGTTTTCATTCTTATATTTTTCCTCGGTAGGTTCATGTGCGTTTTTGCTGCTAAATGACTTTCGTCGACGTACGATTCGTAGGAAAATCATGTTTAATTTTCGATTTTTGAGCGATTATTTGGAAAAATAGGTAACTTTACACAAATAGGGAGGATTTTTTTTTTCATGTTTTTTCTGTCTGATTTTTCATTTTAATATACTTTCATAGAAATGTTTCTGTTATGTAAAAAAAAAAACTATTTTCTTTACGTCACAAGTGTCACGCTCATACATGAATTCCATAGCTAATATAACATACTGACCCAATGGGTCATGGGTAGTCTATATATATTTTGGATTCATATTTTCCAGAAGTGAAGCAGCCAATGAAGTTTTAACGAGGTTAATGCAAGAGTGTTTAATACCAAAGTAGGGCTAGATATACTTTTTATTTATTTTACATAAGCATTAATATGTCGCTACACATTTATGAGCATGTTTCGGTCAGCCAGTTAAAAGTAACTATAGACATCTTCAGGCGATATTGCTTATACAAAAGTTGTAACTGAAGCGATTACGCTTTCATAGGATGAATAATTACATTTTCCGTATCCATTTTTTCTGCTCACCTTTTTATTTATTACAAGCACACACTGGCGCATCTGTAAAATGTTGAATATCCACTGTAGCAACAAGTCCAAAGAAACTACACCCCCCCCCAAAAAAAAAACAGTTGGAAATGAGTCATACGCCATCTATTCTAACAACCCAATTTCTACAGCTGCATGCCTAGAAAATACATTAAGCAACGTTGAGCCTGGTTAGTATGAAATGGGTGACCATTTGAGACTTCTAGCTGCTGTATGTGTTCTTTGTTGGCATTGTTTCCTGGACTTGTCGTTACCACTGGAATCAAACGGTGCCAATTCAGGAGAGGTACGGTTGGGGATTGCGTAACCCTTACCTCACAATTACATGCACAGCTGCCCCATACAGGGGTACTCTGTCTTTCGAGATTGAACGGCGGCATCGATATTTAGAAAAAAAAAGCTGATTTAATCTGACATAGTGATATGGTACAAAAAGGAGAAAGTAGCAACCCTAGTTGAAATCAGTGTCCCCCTAATGATGACAGCTTAAATAAAGCTGAGGAAGAAAGAAAATAACGAATTACCAAGCTTTTATGCATGACATAAAAAGAAAACTGGAATCTTAAACTAATCTCTGTCATTTCACTAATCATAGAAGCAATTAGACTCATGGAATAAGTCAGAGAGAGTTGCAACCTTGGTTGAAGTGAGTGTTCCTAATGATGGAGGTCTGAACAAAGCTGAAAGGGAGAAACAGAACAAATATCAAGGTCTTATGTATGATATGAAAAGAAACTGGAATCTTAAGGAGATATCAATCATACCAATTATTATAGGTGCGACAGAGCTTATGAAGAAGAACCTGAAGTCCTACCACACTAATATTCCTGATGAACCAAGTGCATAAGAGATCCAGACAATTGCACTTAAGGGAACAACGAGGATACTAAAAAGAGGTCTTAGTTGGTTTTAATAAAAAGCAGGGTAATGTTGGCAGCTGGTTTGGCTGCCCCATACCCAGCGTTACAATCTTCAAAGGATCAATTTAAAAAAATATATATGAAAAATAATTAAAAACATTAACTGATAAATATATCCGATCAACCAAGTGTAAGAGATATTCAAACAGTTGTGCTAAAGCAGGGCAGTTAAAAGCTTTAAAAATATCTTTTGGTGGGAGTCTCTGAAACAGCAGATGAATGTCTGTTAGGGTGCCCTGTCTCCAGCAAAAACAAAAATATTAAAAAAATTGAAAAGTGTGCATGTGTGTGTGTATGTATGTATGTATGTATATATATATATATATATATATATATATATATATATATATAATGTCATTCACAAACACGTTTCAAAATTTTCAAGACTCATCAGTGTACTTAGATGCAGTGGATGCACAAACCCTGGTATTTGCCCCTTCCTTCGTCTCCCTGGACATTGGTCATTAACTATAATAACAGTTCAGCACACTATTATTGAAGTTTACTTGCTTATCTATATTACATTTCTCTTGGTCTGTGTGTTTCACTGTTTCTCAGAAACTACTGAACCGATCTGGCTGAAATTTTGTATGGATCTTTGTTAGGTGCAGTGAACTAGTTAATATGGTATTCGTTTCATGGACAGTCAGGGATTGATAAGAATCTATATATTAATACAATGTGTGTGTTATTTTCCGTGTTACGCTTACATCTGGGTCGTTTGTTATGTACTTCCATTTCTTGTCATAAGTTTTGGTTTCGGTTTTAATTATGGCTGAAGGAACTCAAGTTATATCTATATGTATTTTTCATAAGATTTTATTTCGGTTTCGATTCCAGCTAATGCACCCAAGTCATATGCATATATATTTTTTTTTTTGAAACCGCAACTTTATAATATATAAAAATCGATAGAACGTTAACTCTATAATAATATATACAAAATCTGCACGAGTTAAAATATATTTTTAAGCGTACTTTACGACCGGGTTTTGCCGGGCGTTCATGCTAGCTTAGATAAGTACTTTTGCAAATTTAACAAAAGATCTTCCGTTTTCCTGCTTTCCGGCTGACTACAATATGGTTGTCTTCAAGTCTAACGTAAATAAGTTCTTGATGAGCCGTTCCATATAAGTTATCAAATTTACCAAATTTTCATTACTAATGATTACTATATTGTCTACTATATTGTCCAATTTCTACTGTACACTCTTTAACCCTTATCCTTGAGTGGCCTCTTGGCCTTGATAATGTGGTAATGCCTATGTAAAAAAAAAAAAAAAAAGATCTACAATAATATCAGAGCGTCTCCACTTACGCTGAACATATACAGAATGCCAACATCAATATATTACATATGAATGAGTACCCTGTGGAATTCCCACAGGTCCCGCTAGATTATATTTAATGCAAAAATGAGTACAGATTTAATCATATTCAACCGTCAATTTGGCCTTCATTCCAAGTTAACGAGCTATAACTTTTGTCAGTTTTTAACTGGCAAAAAGCTTTAGTACATATAGCATGTGTGCGTACGTAATTTTCTCGTCTGCCTTTTCTGATTTCTCTTCAGGTTATTTATGTCCTTGTTTATCAAAGTGCCTTTTGTTGTTGTTTGTTTTTTGTCTTTGGCTGATAGAAGTCTTTTAGTGTTCTGAAAGGCCACAAGAAGCTGCACTTGGGAGGTGGGTGTCTACCCACTCATTTTGGCTTACTCAGTCCATTATATTATCCTCCCTTCCTATATATTCTCTCTCTCTCTCTCTCAGACTTTTATTCTTCTTAGTTCGGCTAATTTTTTTGCGCTCTCGTTCAGCCATCTGATGGAGGAGGTGGCAGACTCAACACTTATCTCAAACGTAGGCCAACGAAAAATATTGTTGCTTCCATTTGATTTCCTTTTAGTTTAAACAGATTTAAAGCCTTCCCTCCATCGTGTCTAATATCCACATGTTTTATTTTTATTAACATATATTTTCGTATTACTTACATATATATATCTGTGGCAAATAAGCTACATAGAGGCGTCCACGTTTCATTCCCACAGAAAATCACCAGGCTAAATACGTGGATTTATTGTTTGCGATTGAGTTTAATAACTGCCAATCAGTTTAGCTCAAGCAAACACTACTTAAATATAAAATCCATCTCAAACGATGGGGTTCGGTGTATCTTGTCATAGATATATTTTCATACTATTAAGCCCTACTCGCATATTGAGTACTGTTGAAGTTAATACTGAAAGTATATATGCACAATATATGATATCACCTTAAACTGAAATAGGCAGAGGATATTGGTTTCGGCTGATAGAGGGACCTTTCAGCCCTTAAATGAAGGGACTCTCTGTGTTTGGTTAGAATAAGCTCCATTAATTATTGTTGAGCTTGGCATTATCCGGATAAGTCTCCTTTTGTGGAATTGATCTTTCTCTTTTCTCTTTTACTTAAAGCTATATATATATATATATATATATATATATATATATATATATATATATATATATATATCCTAATTAAAAATTGTGTTTTTCAGTAGAAAAATTTAGGTATTCATTGGAACCACCAAATAAAAAGAACTTATAGATGAGGATAATAGTTCTAAATAAATAATTAAAATATATACAAATTACTCATCTTTAAAAAAAAAAAAAAAATGAATTCCAAGAATTAAATAATATATACCATTCAGTACGGACTTCACAATAGAAAAAAGCTAGGATTTATAAGACCAAAACAATCCAACCTGCATCGCTCTTCGGGGCCCGGGGCACAGTGGATAGAGACGTTGAATCTCTACAGTTTCAGGTGAGCATTGTCTGAAGATAGCGGTTTCAATCCTACCCAAAACCGGCCAGAGGATTAGTTGGCCAAAAAAACGTGAGACTACAACTATTGAAGGCAGTAATTACTGAAGATACAGTTGAAGATTTGGCATTCCTATCCCGTTGTGGTTAACAACTTGATGAAGGCCAAAGAAATAGTTGCCGAAACGTCGTAAATAAAAAAATAAAAATAAAAAAATGAGGATAATAGTCCACAAATAAAATAAATAAAACATTGTTACTTATTTTTAACTGGTGTTGCGATTTTGTTTGGAAAGAAATTCCTTTTGCTACAGCAATGTCAGAGACATGGTTGACACTGTGGCCAGTGTCAAAGTCAGACACTGAACTCTTTACCGCCATATTTTACTTTAAAGTCGCCTTCCAAAAAACACTTTCTTTATTCTTATGGCTTGTCAGTCCAACTAGTCTTCAAAATACGGGTCTATGCATGGTTCAACAAGTGAATGAGGGGTTTGTTTATGTTCGTGCGTCAGTTACATGCTAACTTCCATCATATGTGGGTTTCATGATTTAAAAATTATTTATTACATAAAAATTCTGGCGGTAAAAGGGTTAATTTGATGACAACTGCAAGCGAATGAACACGCACAAATGCAAGTTCACAAGACCTGCTTGAGACACACAAATGCAATTGTAATTTATATATTTATTTGCTTCCCCACGAAAGCAAATTAGACACAAGGTCATTTTTAATGTGGGGTTAAACCAGCTCCCCTAAAACAAGGGTAAAAAGTGGGAACTCTGGCAGTATCCAAAAAAATAGTAATTGTCTCAGTATGAAGGTTTCCCCTACATTGACCAAGGACCAATTAAATTATGTGCAGCATCTGCAGAACAGATACTACACTTTGATCCCGGTCTGAAGGCCAAGAACAACAGGGTATTTATTTGCTCCCCCACCGAGCAAATTAGGCACAAGGCCGATTTTTAATGTGAGGAGTGAAGGGGAAATAGGGACCAACTCCCCGGGGAGTAGGGGAGCTGGATAGTGACAATTGATATGAAGGGTTGCTCTTACATTGACCAATAACTTATATGTGGGATTGCCCCCACATATGGTCTTTGGTCAATGTAGGAGATACTGCAAGCAAAGACCATATGTGGGGTTGCCCCCACATATGGTCTTTGCTTGCAGTATCTGCCAGAACAGATACTACACTTTGATCCCAGCCCGAAGGCCAAGAACAATAGGGTATTTATTTGCTTCCCCACTGAGCAAATTAGGTACAAGGCCGTTTTTTAATGTGGAGTGTGAAGGGGAAATAGGGACCAGCTCCCCGGGAAGTAGGGCAACTGGATATTGACAATTGGTATGAAGGGTTTCCATTACATTGACTAATAACTTACATGTGGGGTTGCCCCCACATATGGTCTTGGCTTGCAGTATCTGCCAGAACAGATACTACACTTTGATCCCGGCCCGAAGATCAAGAACAACAGAAAAAAGGCAACCTTCTTTTCAGTTGTAATTTAAATGTACAATTTGGGATATTTTCGGCAATGGCTTTTGTGATACTATAGACTACCTCTTACTCCCAAGACCACTAGGAAAGATTAGCTAAGAATGACAATAAAAATATTAACTAATCTATTTAATTCAACAGACCAATGGTGCCATGATAATTATTTAACTTTCTGGATAGTCAGTTAACAACAATGAAAGTAAAGTCGAGGAAACCCACAACATCTGCTACAGAGTATAAGGGACATTTTATGTCTGTCTGTTCATCAGTCACAATTTTTGTAAATGTAAGAAATACATGACAGAATTTGTCTCACTTTGATATAGAAAATATCTGGACTTCTTTTAGAAATGGTAAATAATGCACCAATACCAAATAATAAATTTTCTACAAGTAAAGCGGATGGGAAACCGAAAGCCTGATGTCTCAGCCTGATGTTCTATGAAATGAGTTTTTTTTTTTTTTTAATTTTTTAACACGTCTTAAAAGATTACCTTAATAGAGTAATTATAACTTTGACTTGACGGGCTAGATTTATGATTTGCCGTGTTGTAAAACATAAATTCAAACATAAGCGATCATAAAAATAAATGAGTGGTTAAACATTATCAATATTTAAAACACATTTTTTAATAGTCCAAAACAATTCATTGTGCTTTAACTATGTAAATGTTAAAAGCGCAAATGGCATTAAAAACTAAAATTTGTGTGTGTGTATATATATAATATATATATATATATATTATATATACACACACACATATATATATACACATATATATATATATACATCCACATAATACATGAGTAGATTTAAGTACTATATATGTATATGTATGCATACGTATACACTATATATGTATATGCATACATATACATATACACTATATATGTATATGTATGCATATGTATACACTGTATATGTATGCATATGTATACACTGTATATGTATGCATATGTATACACTGTATATGTATGCATATGTATACACTGTATATGTATGCATATGTATACACTATATATGTATATGTATGCGTACGTATATATGTATATGTATGCGTACGTATACACTATATATGTATATGTATGCGTACGTATACACTATATATGTATATGTATGCATACGTATACACTATATATGTATATGTATGTATACGGGATACGGCATTCAAAATTAGTAACAAAATACGGTACTGTATATAATACATGTGTATATAATCAAATAATATTTTAAATAACACCGTAATCAGAAGCCTGAAAAACCTTGTATTCCACATTGTAACCTGAAAAAAGAGCGAATCCTAGGGCCACCGTATACCGGGATTCTATTGTACATATATAGTACTTAGATCTATTCCAGTGGTGTGTTGATATATATATATATATATATATATATATATATATATATATATATATATATATATATATATAATTATTTTAATACCTACAGACACTAGTATTTCATCCTTTCATGAATTATCAGTGCAAGGAGGTACGATTACAGCCTGTCGGGAGATTCAAACTCGGCCCCAAAGCCATCTCTGACTCTATTAGCAAGGAACAAGCCACACAGCCAACGTTAACCATGAGAAATAGTTGAATTTAACATTTACATAAAGCGTAAATGTCATTGATAGTGATTTTATGATTATAACATCATGATCTGCGCATGTAAGCTTAAGTGACCCACTTTCATTTTACCTTCAAAGTGCTCAACAATAAGAACCGAATTCTTAAAGGGACTGACATAATTATTAATATAATTATTTTACGGCATAATCATATCTGTGGCGTTTTATGTAAACAATGTGTTTAAATTAAACATAATTTTTCTATTGCAATTTTTGTCAAGTAAAAGCAAACATTTATTTTTGTTGTTGTTGTGATTTTCACTTTCCAACAAAGTTAGAACATCTTTCTTTTGTTTTAATAGTGGGTCAGATTGCTGGAACAATCTTTCACTTGGTGCTTGTATCACTAAGTGTAAGATTCTTATAGAATATTGACATAAACCTGCCCTGCTATAAAGCAATTTGTTTTGAATAGGTAAAATATTCAGTGCTCTGAAGCTGGAAAGCATAAGGGACACTGCTAGCTTTTAGAATTTCAAAATATCTGACTTCAACTCCTTATTTTAAAGGTTTCTATAATATTTACCCTGTGTTGATTTTTCGGAAGTTAAAATATTAATGTTATGTAACTTATAGAGCTCCATCAACGAAGAAGGCAGTAATAGGCTACGAGTTGCACCATAGGATACGCAATCAGCTCCACCAGATCTGGAGAAACAAAATAATTAACTCTTGGATCTAAATTAATATTTTATAACAGCAGCATCTTGTCTACACTGCCATATGGAAATGAAACTTAGCATCTCAAAATCAGTTGAGAGAAGAAATTAGATACGTTTGGTTCCGAGTGCCTTAGAAAGATTCTAGGGATCAAATAGAGCAATTGAACTACCAACTAAACAATTAGAGACTGTACTGATTGATTATGGAATAATACGCCCAATACATATAAACACACACTATTATCTAAATCCATTAATATGCTTCCAATTATGAAAATAAAATATCCACAACATAAACGTACAATAAATTTAAATAAACACACAATTCTTAACGACTTTTCAAAAATCCTATTTGATATAAAAAGATTAAAAAAAAAAAAAATTTGATTCGAGAAAAAAAAAAAAAAAATAAATGAAATGTTTCTTCCGCCACAATAATGAATACCATTCAATTTACAAAAAAGAACGAGAGATAGAAAGAGGGGAAGAAGATGAAGAGAGAGATAGAAAGAGGGGAAGAAGTTGAAGAGAGAGATAGAAAGAGAGGAAGAAGATGAAGAGAGAGATAGAAAGAGGGGAAGAAGATGAAGAGAGAGATAGAAAGAAGGGAAGAAGATGAAGAGAGAGATAGAAAGAAGGGAAGAAGATGAAGAGAGAGATAGAAAGAGGGGAAGAAGATGAAGAGAGAGATAGAAAGAGGGGAAGAAGATGAAGAGAGATATAGAAAGAGGGAGGGAGACGATGAGAGAGGAGAAAGAGGAACAGAGAGATATATATTGAGAGAGGGTAGTGAGTGTGAGAGAGAAAATAATCTGAATTCCCAGATCTTTTTTCTTCCTAAACATGTGAGAATTTATGACAATGTTCATTCACAAATTCAATTGCACCCTTCCCAACACCGAGCATACTATTACTACAACAGCAGAAATCGGGATGAAAAAAATGTGAAAAATGCTCTTGATTCATTAACCACAAACTCTTTAACAATCACTGTATTTTGACAGGAATTTCATTCTGCCTATTTTTCTTTCTTTAATAAATTAGCAATGATACAGAATGTTGGGGGTGGGGGTGGGATTATATGTGTAATTTAAATTCTAAATGCTACACGACCCGGAAGCACGATTCTTTATTTATTCATTCATTCGTTTGTGGACTAATCAAACGACCAATTAGCATTAATTTCAAGAAATAATCAATTCAACTATATGACTTCATTGGTTACGTATTTCCGGTAAAGAATTTATACGTCTAACAATTATGGCCAGCTTCCTGGGATGTATTTTTCCAGCACCAAAGCCAACAAAATCTATGCTATTTTTGAAATGGCTTTTTCCCGTTGCACTATGCTGCTGGCCGTATGCAATTCCAGGAAGTCCGCCCTCCTAGACTTTGCTTTCTCTTTTTGAGAAGGGGTTAGCTTGTTTTTTTTTTTGTTGTTTTTGTTTTTTACACAGGAATCACCACATTATCAAGGCCAAGAGGCCACTCGAGGATAAGGGTTAAAGAGTGTACAGTAGAAATTGGACAATATAGTAATCATTAGTAATGGAAATTCAGTAAATTTGTTAACTTATATGGAACGGTTCATCAAGAAGTTGTTTATGTTAGACTTGAAGACAACCTTATTGTAGTTAGCCGGAAAACAGGAAAACGGAAGACAATTTCACAGGCATGCAGTTCTAAGAAAGAAGCTTTGTTCATGGAATCTACGTTTAGGTTTAGGCACAGATAAAGAGTGGGGGGAATTATTGATAGTGTTTTCAGCTAGACGAGTGTTTCTTGTGAAAGTTTGGCGAGGGGGGACCATACACTGAAGCTCAGTCGAACACTTTCCATGAAAATAACGATACATCAAACTCGCAACATCTCTTCTGTGAGATAGAGGTTGCAGGGAAGAGAAAAGGACATCTCCTATGAGGCCACGAAGTCTATTTTAGGTTAGTTTATTGCTAATTGTCTGAGGCGTCTCTACCGGGGAATGCCGACGGGACTGTTCAGGCATTTTTGCAGGCCAAAGTACTCTTCCCTTAGGGTGCTAGCGTGTCAGTCCCACTGTCTGATTCTTGTCACATCTTTCCGCTGTGGGAGGGAGGTAAATAGACTTTCTTGGATTTCTCTCCATTATTAATTAAATATATAGCAAGCCTTGCACTGAGCCCAAGATAGATTATGTAAATCAAGAAAAATGAGTTTGCCAAGCCAGTTAAATATGATTATTTGAAGATAGGAAAGCATGCTCTGTGCAGCACCTCCCCAGGTGTGGAACAGTAATTCATCTTAGAACGTATCTGATTCTTATACACGACTATTAGGTAGAGAACTACATCACTATTTCTAGGGCGGTAGAATAACTCGACCATTTTTCCAGTAATCTTGGCAACAGACTGGAAACTTTGAAAACGACCATGTTATAACCAGCAGGGAAGCAGTTCCATGTTAATGTTTCATGGATGGGAATTCTTTGCAATTTCTTTAGAAGCTTTTTGTCTATGGAAGTTCTGCCTGACATTAGCCACATAAAAGAACGAAAAAGAAAGGTCTTTTTCCATTGTGTGTTAGAAAGAGTTCTTATTAGAAAAGCTTACAAAAATAGTAGACTTCAAGAAGAAAGATATTTATTTTGACTGAGGTAAAAAAAAAAAAAAAAATCACGAATCAGAGCGTTGGTAATGAAAAGAGAGAAGTTTGGTTTGAGTGTTAAGATGAGAACCAAATTATCGTTTGCTTTGAAAATGGAAGCGATTAAATATGAGTGTGATAAGTATTAAATTTTCTTGTGTTAATAAATTTTGAAGGCAAATCTGAGGGTCGTATTTTGCATGAGTGCATATTTTCGAAAATGTTTACTCAGACAAAAAGAAAATCTGGGAACCGACTAGATTATAAATATAGTTGGTACAATTGGTTTTTGAACTTTAAACATGTTAAAACGTAGAACAGTTTGGATCATAAGAGAATACGTTTTTTTTTTTGTCTTTTTGTCTAATCTTATTGTTTTCTTTTTATTGTTTTTTTTGCCGTTTTTTCTTATTTTTTTGCCGTTTTTTCTTATTTTTTTGCCGTTTTTTCTTATTTTTTTGCCGTTTTTTATTTTTTTGCCGTTTTTTATTTTTTTGCCGTTTTTATTTTTTTTGTCGTTTTTTATTTTTTTTTGTCGTTTTTTTATTCTTTTTGTCGTTTTTTATTTTTTTGTCGTTTTTTATTTTTTTTGTCGTTATTTATTTTTTTTTAATCTTTTTTTTGTCTTTTATCTTTTTAATGAAAGAATATTTTAGTATTTTTATTTTCATAGGAAAAAATATTAAACTAGAAGAATATTCGTCCCAATAGAACTGTTTTGCACTTTAATGTCACCTTACAAAATAAAACATGTCTTTGGCCAAAGATAGAAATCAAGTACTAGTATTACTAAATCTTATGTCTTGAATCCTTATTCCAATTTTGATTAAAATATCTATTACATGATTTTGATTCTAGAAAATGTCTGAAAATTTTATGCCTTAAGCTCAAGGTGTCTTAAGAGAATCTTGCTTAATTGGTGTCTAGTAGTGTTTGGATAAAATTTAATTTAAACTTGAAATGAGTGAATTTTTTTAAATGAGTAGCTGCACCCATACTATGCGCCCCCCCCCATCAAACACCATTAAAATATTCTAAGGGAACTGAAATTTTTTGACTATTTATTAATTGATGTTTAATGCTATTGTTAGAATTTCACAAAAAAATCAGAAGTATTTGAATCTTTATAAACCCCTATTATTTAACCCCTTTGAAAAAAAAAAAAAAAAAAAATTGGAGCTAAATATAGGCCACATTTAGACCTGCTATGCAAATCAGCAATATTCCAAAATTAATAACGATCGGTTAATTAGTTTAGGAGTCAATTTTGTATTTACAAATATATAAATGTACGCACATTATCTAACTTATAAAGCAGTAACCTATGAACACGTGTTTCACAGTAACACCGCTCGTCAGCGTAGCTTGATTGTTCTAAGATTCGAACCTGAGGTTATATGTGCTGTGATCAAGTGCGATATCCATTACGCCACGAGGTCCTAGATGAAGTTACATGTTATTTTTATTGGTTTTAAACTTAACGATAATTGAATGTCTCTGCTTTATCATTATTTTCATGGCAAGTGCTCGTCTGAGCTTCAATCTATGGTCCCCCCCTCGTCAAACTTTCACGAAAAACACTCATCTAGCCAAAACCACTATCAATAATTTTCCCCACACTTTATCTGTGCCTAAACCTAAACGTAGATTCCATGAACAAAGCTTCTTTTTTGGAACTGCACGCCTGTGGAACTCTCTTCCGTTTGCTTGCTTTCCAGCTGACGACAATTTGATTGTCTTAAAGTCCAACGTAAACAGATTCTTGATGAACCATCCCTCTATGTATATCCGTTAACCCTTACCCTCGAGTGGCCTCCGGGCCTTGATAAGTGGTGACTCCTTTGTAAAAAAAAAAAAAAAAAAAAACCCTGTAAATTCCAATTATATTCTTTATCTATTGTATATTGCTGCCCTTTATAACCTGATTGAACTAATTCGTTCTGTCGTAAATAAAAGAATATAACGCATAAAATAGGAATTGATTCAAACATGCTTTGTACGTAGTTCAGTATCTGGGTAGATGCCAGATACCTCCAGATTGCAACTGTTCAATTGCTTACATTCAGTATGCCACCATCTAAAATTAACAATAAATATTTTTTTTCATCATCTACATCATGATTCAAGTCTTAAAAGGGATAAAAAAAAATATTCCCATTCTATAGACGTCCAGTGTGACTGCAGATCTCACAATATTATCTTTGCTCAAACTGAAATATATTTGTTGATTACTAGTGATGGGACGATTCCGAAATTTTTCCCGATTCTGATACATATTCCGATTCTTTTACGACCATAAAATATTTAGCTATAGGGTTGTTTTCCCATAAAAACTCATGTGATATAAGTTTTCGCAAACGTAAAAATGCGCTTGTGTGGGTTAGCTATATATAGATTTGTTTGTAGCTTAAAATCAATACATGTTTACTATTTGATCTTTAGGACAAGCAATGGGAAATCAAGTCTTAAACAAATCAAATAATAAGCAATTAACAGAATCGTTTTTAGCATTGGAAAAACAGCACAAATTTTTATGATATTGGTTCCGATACCTAAGATTTTCTCTATTCCGATTAATCATTCCAACTCTATTGATTACTAGGGCTGTGACAACAGCATATTATTTTCATTCTTTTGACTCTCGATTATATATTCAACACAGTTAGACACACTTAATCAACCGAGAACCAAATCAGTCTATATAAAAACAGTTAAGATATTAACAGATATATACTCAAGAGTCAAAACAATGAAAAGAATATGCTGTTGTCACAGCCCTATTGATTACTATAGTTTCAGAATATATCCGGTTTTGGAGGTCTGTCTCCAAAACCCTTGTAAGAGTTTTACATATTTCTATTCTATGGACATCTGGCACGGATACAGACCCTACAATGTTTATTATATCATTTTTGCCCAGAACAGATATTTTGATCATAGCCCAAAGACCAAAAAAAGGGTATTTTACAAGGGTTGTTTCAAAAGTAAAAGCTCCTAATATATATATTTTTTTTAACTCAAAAAGTTGAAGAGCTATGAAGACGGGAATGGTACCATTGAAACGAGCCACCTTTTGTGCTCCAGAATCTTCACCATTCTCAATGCACTTTTGCCAGTAATTCAATGACAGGAGATGCTTTCTTAGTTTCACACAGTCACAATATCTACAACAGAGAGATGAAACTTTCAGGTCATGAATGCTTAAGCATATTCATCATAACAATGTAATTTGCAATCCCTTCTGATTTATTTGGGCGGAGTAAGAAAAAAATGGGAGTTATTACGTTTGGAACGCCCCTCGTAGTTTGAGTTTTATGTTCGATAAAGTAGTGACATTGGATGATTTTTTTTCTTAATTCCATTTTTAGCATTACGTCTTCGGCAATCAGTCTTTAAAAAAAAAAAGGTGTGGAGAATGATAATATCAAATTGCTTTACCGTATTAATATATAGATCTGTTTTTTTTTTTTATGATTATTCCAAAGATGAAGTTATGTTTCGTTAACATGTTGTTTAAAAGTTGATCGTTTTAGGTCCTGAGAATGTAGACATAACTAACCACGATAGAAAGGCATACATAGTTGCTCACCTTTCTTCAATACTCTCATAACCCTTCCCCATAAAACGGGAGCGTAGGAGTGGCTGACAATAGCATTTCATGAGCCAACCTGAATCATGCAAATATAATATCTATGTTACTACTTCACAAATACATTTTATATATATATATATATATATATATATATATATAATAAAGTAGAGTTTTTTTCTCGCTCTGACTTTGATATTAAAAGCCTACTTTTTCTATTTAAAAATTATTCAAACGAACTTAATATACTCAGTCATGGATATGCGAGCAACTGCATCCAGGTTAACTAATTTGCATATTCCTTTGAAAAATCAGCATTAATTAATTACTTATTCATTTTTTATAGTTTCTCATTAAATGATTGGTTTCATTTCACTATTACGCTCAGTCTATTCATGTATAGTTTCTACATTGTGCATTATTGCATAGAATTTAAGATGAAAACGTTCTAGCACACGGAAATAAGTGACCTTGTTTGTGTGTGGGGGGGTGCATGCGTGTGAAAAGTTTCTACCAAATTCCTCATTGAATATTTTATTTATAGAGTTAAAATTTAATATATAATTTATTTGGACCTGTAGCACACTTTCGATTTGGTTTTAGTCGGCAAAAATTGCTGATAAGACGTCAAAATTGAAAACGAAATTGTTCACCATAGCAGGGTAAGTCGAATAAAACTTTACTCCTGCTGTTACTTTTGCACATGCGCAAAATTAAACATTCATGGCTTAAAGTTGCTTAATTTTTAACCTTTCGTATCCATATGTCAGTAGATGAGATGGTAACGAAGCTGGAGGGATAAATAACGGACAAGCCATTAAACGTTATAATTTCGATTCTAGCTGATGCTAACCAAGTAATGTTTTGTTAATAACTTTTGAAATCATTACTATATATTGAATAATCATCAGTAGAGAAAGGCTCTATAATACGAAATCTGAATCAATTAAAATATATTTATGCATATTTTGGTACCGAGTAAGGAAGAGCAGCTTGCTAGTTTCTTTTTTTCTTTTTTTTTTAAATTTCTCTTTCCTCCGCTAATCTCTCTTTGGACCGTCAATCTCTCTCTTTTTTGTCTGTCTGCCTCCCTCTTTGGTCTGTCTGTCTGTCTGTCTGTCTGTCTCTCTCTCTCTCCCTCTCCCTCCCTCTTCCTTTGATCTGTTTATTTCTCCCTCTTCCTTTGATCTGTCTATTTCTCCCTCTTCCTTTGATCTGTCTATTTCTCTCTCACTCTCTCTTTGGTCTGTCTATTTTTCTCTCTCTCTCTCTCTTTGGTCTGCCTATTTCTCTCTCTCTCTCTCTCTTTGGTCTGTCTATTTCTCTCTCTCTCTCTCTCTCTCTCTCTTTGGTCTGTCTATTTCTCTCTCTCTCTCTCTTTGGTCTGTCTATTTTTCTCTCTCTCTCTCTCTTTGGTCTGTCTATTTCTCTCTCTCTCTCTTTGGTCTGTCTATTTCTCTCTCTCTCTCTCTCTCTTTGGTCTGTCTATTTCTCTCTCTCTCTCTCTCTCTCTCTTTGGTCTGTCTATTTCTCTCTCTCTCTCTCTCTCTCTCTCTCTTTGGTCTGTCTATTTCTCTCTCTCTCTCTCTCTTTGGTCTGTCTATTTCTCTCTCTCTCTCTCTTTGGTCTGTCTATTTCTCTCTCTCTCTCTCTCTCTCTCTCTCTCTGTCTCTCTCTCTTTGTGTCTGTATATTTCTCTCGGGTCTGTCTATTTCTCTATCTCTCTCTCTTTGGTCAGTCTATTTCTCTCTCTCTCTCTCTCTCTCTGTTTGGTCTGTCTATTTCTCTCTCTCTCTCTCTGTTTGGTCTGTCTATTTCTCTCTCTCTCTCTGTTTGGTCTGTCTATTTCTCTCTCTCTCTCCCTTTGGTCTGTCTATTTCTCTTTCTCTCTCTTTGGTCTGTCTATTTCTCTCTCTCTCTCTTTCTTTGGTCTGTCTATTTCTCTCTCTCTCTCTCTCTTTGGTCTGTCTATTTCTCTCTCTCTCTCTCTCTCTTTGGTCTGTCTATTTCTCTCTCTCTCTCTCTTTGGTCTGTCTATTTCTCTCTCTCTCTCTCTCTCTTTGGTCTGTCTATTTCTCTCTCTCTCTCTCTCTTTGGTCTGTCTATTTCTCTCTCTCTCTCTCTCTTTGGTCTGTCTATTTCTCTCTCTCTTTCTCTTTGGTCTGTCTATTTCTCTCTCTCTTTCTCTTTGGTCTGTCTATTTCTCTCTCTCTTTCTCTTTGGTCTGTCTATTTCTCTCTCTCTCTTTCTCTTTGGTCTGTCTATTTCTCTCTCTCTCTCTCTCTCTGGTCTGTCTATTTCTCTCTCTCTCTCTCTGGTCTGTCTATTTCTCTCTCTCTCTCTCTCTGGTCTGTCTATTTCTCTCACTCTCTCTCTCTCTCTCTCTCTGGTCTGTCTACCTCTCTCACTTTCTCTCTCATTGATCTGTCTACCCCCCCTCTCTCTCTCTCTCGTTGATCTGGGTACCTCCCATTCTCTCGTTGGTCTGTCTACCTCTCTCTCTCTCTCTCTCGTTGGTCTGTCTACCTCTCTCTCTCTCTCTCTCATTGGTCTGTCTACCTCTCTCTCTCTCTCTCTCTCTCGTTGGTCTTTGTACCTCCCTTTCTCTCATTGGTCTGTCTACCTCTCTCTCTCTCTCTCTCTCTCTCTCGTTGGTCTTTCTACCTCCCTCTCTCTCGTTGGTCTTTCTACCTGCCTCTCTCTCGTTGGTCTGTCTACCTCCCTCTCTCTCGTTGGTCTGTCTACCTCCCTCTCTCTTGTTGGTCTTTCTACCTGCCTCTCTCTCGTTGGTCTTTCTACCTGCCTCTCTCTCGTTGGTCTTTCTACCTCCCTCTCTCTCGTTGGTCTTTCTACCTCCCTCTCTCTCGTTGGTCTTTCTACCTCCCTCTCTCTCGTTGGTCTTTCTACCTCCCTCTCTCTCGTTGGTCTGTCTACCTCTCTCTCTCTCTCTCTCGTTGGTCTGTCTACCTCTCTCTCTCTCTCTCATTGGTCTGTCTACCTCTCTCTCTCTCTCTCGTTGGTCTTTCTACCTCCCTCTCTCTCGTTGGTCTTTCTACCTCCCTCTCTCTCGTTGGTCTTTCTACCTCCCTCTCTCTCGTTGGTCTGTCTACCTCCCTCTCTCTCGTTGGTCTTTCTACCTTCCTCTCTCTCGTTGGTCTGTCTACCTGCCTCTCTCTCGTTGGTCTTTCTACCTCCCTCTCTCTCGTTGGTCTTTCTACCTCCCTCTCTCTCGTTGGTCTTTCTACCTCCCTCTCTCTCGTTGGTCTTTCTACCTGCCTCTCTCTCTCGTTGGTCTTTCTACCTGCCTCTCTCTCGTTGGTCTTTCTACCTGCCTCTCTCTCGTTGGTCTGTCTACCTCCCTCTCTCTCGTTGGTCTTTCTACCTCCCTCTCTCTCGTTGGTCTGTCTACCTGCCTCTCTCTCGTTGGTCTTTCTACCTCCCTCTCTCTCGTTGGTCTGTCTACCTCCCTCTCTCTCATTGGTCTGTCTACCTCTCTCTCTCTCTCTCTCTCTCGTTGGTCTGTGTACCTCCCTTTCTCTCATTGGTCTGTCTACCTCTCTCTCTCTCTCTCTCTCGTTGGTCTTTCTACCTCCCTCTCTCTCGTTGGTCTTTCTACCTGCCTCTCTCTCGTTGGTCTGTCTACCTCCCTCTCTCTCGTTGGTCTTTCTACCTCCCTCTCACTCGTTGGTCTTTCTACCTCCCTCTCTCTCATTGGTCTGTCTACCTCCCTCTCTCTCGTTGGTCTGTCTACCTCTCTCTCTCTCTCTCTCTCTCTCATTGGTCTGTCTACCTCTCTCTCTCTCTCTCTCTCTCTCTCTCGTTGGTCTGTGTACCTCCCTTTCTCTCATTGGTCTGTCTACCTCTCTCTCTCTCTCTCTCGTTGGTCTTTCTACCTCCCTCTCTCTCGTTGGTCTGTCTACCTGCCTCTCTCTCGTTGGTCTGTCTACCTCCCTCTCTCTCGTTGGTCTGTCTACCTCTCTCTCTCTCTCTCTCTCTCTCATTGGTCTGTCTACCTCTCTCTCTCTCTCTCGTTGGTCTGTCTACCTGCCTCTCTCTCGTTGGTCTGTCTACCTGCCTCTCTCTCGTTGGTCTGTCTACCTGCCTCTCTCTCGTTGGTCTGTCTACCTGCCTCTCTCTCGTTGGTCTGTCTACCTGCCTCTCTCTCGTTGGTCTGTCTACCTGCCTCTCTCTCGTTGGTCTGTCTACCTGCCTCTCTCTCGTTGGTTTTTCTACCTTTCTCGCTCTCTCTCTCTCTTTGATCTTTCTACCTCTCCCTCTCTCTCTCTCTTTGATCTTTCTACCTCTCCCCCTCTCTCTCTCTCTTTGATCTTTCTACCTCTCCCTCTCTCTCTCTCTCAATCTTTGGTCTTTCTATCTCTCTCTCACTCTTTGGTCTTTCTATCTCTCTCTCACTCTTTGGTCTTTCTATCTCTCTCTCACTCTTTGGTCTTTCTATCTCTCTCTCACTCTTTGGTCTTTCTATCTCTCTCTCACTCTTTGGTCTTTCTATCTCTCTTTCTCTCTCTTTGGTCTGTCTGCCTGTCTCTTTGGTTTGTCTGTCTGTCCCTTTGGTTTGTCTGTCTGTCTGTCTCTCTCTCTCTCTCTCTCTTTCATTTCTTTCGTCTATCTCTCGCTCTCATTCCTCCCTCCCACCGTCTGTTTATCTCTCTTTCCTCCGTCCATCTGTCTTTCCTCCGCCCATCTCTCTCTCTCTCTCTCTCTCTCTCTGTCTCTCTCTCTCTCTCTCTCTTCTGTTTTGCCACAAGGGCTAAATGTGAGCCGTTCTATAGCTATTACTGAATCCCACACGGCTGCCCATAAACGTTGAGAGCTTGGAAGATCTCTTTCTCTTTTCTCACTCTTAGATTCCTTACCCGCTTCTATCTGTTGCATTGTGTACATCCCATCCTGTCCAATAGTTGATGCTAAAAAAAAAAAACAATAACAAAAAAAAACCTTGGAATTCTTTCTTTTGGACGAAAATTCCATTTAACAAAACTATTTTAACCAAAGAATTATTTATTATTGCACAAAGCAAATAGAAATATATTTGGTCGTAATTATTTTCCCCATGACTCTCTCTCTCTCCCTCCCCTGGATCAATCTGCTTTCGTTTCTTTTTATCTCTATTACACACTCTTGGAACCTGTCTCACAATCACTTTTTGTTATTAAATCATTTTTTCTAACATTGTGCGTTGCTCTATTTGTCAGACTTTCTCTTTCAATCTCTATTCTTCTTTATCTTTCCCTCCCTCTCCTTCCTTATATCTCCCTCCCTCTCCTTCCTTATCCCTCTCTCCCTCTCCTTCCTTATCTCTCCTCCCCTCTCCTTCTTTAGCTCTCCCTCCCTCTCCTTCCTTATCCCTCTCTCCCTCCTTCTCCTTCCTTATCCCTCTCTCCCTCCTTCTCCTTCCTTATCCCTCTCTCCCTCCTTCTCCTTCCTTATATCTCCCTCCCTCTCCTTCCTTATATCTCCCTCCCTCTCCTTCCTTATATCTCCCTCCCTCTCCTTCCTTATTTCTCCCTCCCTCTCCTTCCTTATCTCTCCTTCCCTCTCCTTCCTTATCTCTCCTTCCCTCTCCTTCCTTATCTCTCCTTCCCTCTCCTTCCTTATCTCTCCTTCCCTCTCCTTCCTTATCTCTCCTTCCCTCTCCTTCCTTATCTCTCCCTCCCTATCCTTCTTTATATCTCCCTCCCTCTCCTTCCTTTATATCTCCCTCCCTCTCCTTCCTTTATATCTCCCTCCCTCTCCTTCCTTTATATCCCCCTCCCTCTCCTTCCTTTATATCCCCCTCCCTCTCGTTCCTTTATATCCCCCTCCCTCTCCTTCCTTTATATCCCCCTCCCTCTCCTTCCTTTATATCCCTTTCCCTCTCCTTTATATATCACTTCCTCTCCTTCTTTATCCTTCTCTCTCTCACTCTCTTTCGCCTTCACTCTCTCTTTCTCTTTTTCCCTTTTTCTTTCTCCCTTTTTTCTCTCTCTTCTCTCCTGTTTTTCTCTTTCTCCTTCTCTCTCTCTCTCTGTTTACTCTTCTTTCTCTCTCTCTGTTTACTCTTCTTTCTCTCTCTCTTTCCCTTCTTCCTCCTTCTCGCTCCCTTCCTCTTTTTTCTCCTTGCTCTCTCTTTTTCTGTGTCTATTTTTCCTTCCTTCTCTTAGACTCTTTCTCCTCCTTTCTCTCTCTCCTCATTTCTCTCTTTTTCTCCTTATTTCTCTCTTTTTTCCCTCATTTCTCTCTTTTTCTCCTCCTTTCTATCTCTTTCTCCTTCTTACTCTTTCTCCTTCTTACTCTTTCTCCTTCTTACTCTTTCTCCTTCTTACTCTCTTTCTCCTTACTCTCTTTCTCCTTACTCTCTTTCTCCTTCTTACTCTCTTTCTCCTTCTTACTCTCTTTCTCCTTCTTACTCTCTCTTTTTTCTCTCTCTCCTTTCTCTCTCTCTCTCTCTCTTTCTCTCTCCCCTTTTTCTCTCTCTCCTTTTTTTCTCTCTCTCTCTCTTTTCTCTCTCTCTCTTTTTCTCTCTTTTCTCTCTCTCTCTCTTTTTTCTCTCTCTCTTTTTTCTCTCTCTCTTTTTTCTCTCTCTTTTTTCTCTCTCTCTCTCTCCTTTTTCTCTTTCTCCATTCCCCTCTCTCTTTCTCCTTTCCCCTCTCTTTCTCTCTCTCTGTTATTCTGACTGTCTCAGCATTGTTTGTATTTCTGCCTCCCTTTCCTTTCATCTCTTTCCTATGCACATAGTCATATCTGCAATGTATATCAATCAAATCAACTTATAAATAGCACATTTTTGTTTGCCTTTGTGCAATTCTATTCTCTAACGCCACTGCCTCCCTCCTCCCCTGCATACTGGCTGTCTGCAGCCACAGGCAAATCGCATATATATGGCTGCATGGCCTTGTCTGCTTCTTTCTTTCTCTCCATCGTTGAAGTATTTATTGGTGCTGAGCATGCCACAGCATTTTGCAATTGTTGCTGCACACATGAAAAAAAAAATGCACCATGCTTGCTTGCCACTCCTGATTTTGTGTGAGGGTAACGGTTTTAATACCACCCCCTCCACCGTTGGCTTTTGCTGACTCTTGGTACAACATACAGGTCAAGGTAGTGTTGATTGTGCGTTTCTCTCTGTTGAAACAAACACATGCAACAGGTGTGCATGCAACTGTTTCTGAGCTGACATTTTTGGCCTGTGCACATTGTGCATATGTGTCTGTAGAATATGTAAATTGCAGTATGTGCGTGCATAATGTGCATCTCTGTTTAGTGGAATATTATGTAAACTGGTGTGAGTACACACACACACACACACACACACACACACACAAAAGTGACCTTGTCTGTCTGAGGGACAGTTTCTACCACCCTATCAATTTTTAGTTTAAAGACTTGAAACTTGATATATATGGGATTTGGACCTGTCGAACGAATTCGATTTGGTTTTCGGCCAGTAAAAATAGTTGCTAAGGGGCCAACGTTGAATAAAAAGTTGGAACTTGACAGACATAAGTCAATTAAACGTGGAATTTCTACGCATGCACAAATATAAATTTATATCTTTTAACATTATTTTAAGTTTTTGTATGTGTATGGACTTAGATCAGTTGGTAACAAATTAATTTTAGCTGATCGCACACAAGTATTTTTCTTTCTTTTGAAATCATTACTAAATATAATAATCGATAGGTATTGACTCTATAATAATACATACGAAATCTGCATGAATTAAAATATATTTAAGCATATTTTACAATATGTGTGTATATATATATATATATATATATATATGAGAGAGAGAGAGACAGATCTACACCTATCTATGTAGCACAATATTACTTTCTGAGTACTCATTAAATTAACTCGTTTGACTTGGTTCTATATTAAAAATACAACGGACACTATTTTCGTAGAAATGATAATAAACTCATATTTGCTACGAGCTATTGTTTTTTGTTTTTTTATTTGCCCCAACAAAGCAATTTTTTTTGCACTATCCAGAAAAATATCGGCTTTGTTTGTTTGTTAATTGAATATATTTCTTATTCTGTGGAATTTCCACGGGTCTTGCTAGTGAATACTTATTCCGTGGAATTTCCACGGGTCTTGCTAGTGAATACTTATTCTGTGGAATTTCCACGGGTCTTGCTAGTGAATACTTATTCCATGGAATTTCCACGGGTCTTGCTAGTGAATACTTATTCCGTGGAATTTCCACGGGTCTTGCTAGTGAATACTTATTCTGTGGAATTTCCACGGGTCTTGCTAGTGAATACTTATTCCGTGGAATTTCCACGGGTCTTGCTAGTGAATACTTATTCTGTGGAATTTCCACGGGTCTTGCTAGTGAATACTTATTCCATGGAATTTCCACGGGTCTTGCTAGTGAATACTTATTCCGTGGAATTTCCACGGGTCTTGCTAGTGAATACTTATTCCGTGGAATTTCCACGGGTCTTGCTAGTGAATACTTATTCCGTGGAATTTCCACGGGTCTTGCTAGTGAATACTTATTCCGTGGAATTTCCACGGGTCTTGCTAGTGAATACTTATTCCGTGGAATTTCCACGGGTCTTGCTAATGAATAATTAATCTGTAAAAAAAAGTGCAATGTGAAACGGTTGACTATTATTGGAAAGTTCCAATATTTAGCCGATCCAGAACTGTGATTGAGTCAAACACACACACACACACATGTATGTGTGTATATATATATATATATATATATATATATATATATATATATATATATATATATATCAAGCAATGTTGTACATAGTACTAAATGGGTGACCATTTGGGACTTCAAGGTTCTGTATGTGCTCTCCGCTTATTTATCTCAGCATTGTTTCCAGTCGTGCTGATTCAGGAGAGGTGTGGTTGGAGATTGCGCAACCTTGTCTCACAATTACATGCACAGCTGCCTCTACAGGGGGTATCCTTTGTCTTCCGAGACTGAACAGAGGCATCGAGATATTGGAAAGAATTATTAGATATGTCCTACATTATACTATGCAACTCCTACAGTACACACTTAAACACGGAGTTGTTTGACCTGGCATAGTGATATGGGACAAAATGGAGAGAGTAGCAGCCCTGTCCTAATGCTGAGAAGAAAACGATAACCTTATGTACGACATGAAAAGAAATTGGAATCTTGGAAAGATTTCAATTATTTTAGTAATCATAGAGACCACTGGACCCATGAAAAAAGAACATATAAAAACTAGCAGGTGAACATACTCCGTGAACATAGTGCAAGAAAGATTTTAACACTTGCACTCCAAAAACAGTTAAAATTCTAAAAAGATTGGAGTATGTAACATTTAGGTGGATGCCCCATCCACAGCAGCACAAAAAAAAAAAAAAAATTGAAAAAAAGAAAGACTGAATGTAAAATGAGTTTTTCTGTTTCAATTTTGCGAATGTTAGCTTGTATAATACTATTCCTACTTACTTGCCTCCTCATGGGGCACAAGGTGGGTTTTATTGTAGGAAAATCCAGCTCCCCTAATAAGGATCACTCTGGAGTGGAACAATAGCAGTGTCAGAAATCGCCATTAAAAATGCGTGATAAAAACTTGAATAATTAGACTTACTATATTTCGAACCTTATAACTACTTGAAAAATGTAATTTAAATCCTAATGTTTTTTCAATAAAAGGAGCACAGATCAAGTTTTAAAATAATAAATGGTTTAATAGCAAAATATGCACTATTTGTTTTTTTTTAAATCAGTTTTTAAAAAAAGATTTCAAGGTAATCAAGGAATTTTAACTTACTTCAAATATAATAAATATATATAAATTCCAAAAATCACTTACCTATAAAAAATACTAATCAGTGGGTACTTCCATTTTTCATTGTTAAGAATTTATCCATACTTATATTTTATATTCCATGTACTTTTTAAATAAATAGCGAGGATTCAAAAATACCGCAATATCAGATGGTCACAACTGGAAGAAAGGGGAGACAAACATCTCCCTTTCTTCCAGTTGAGAACTTCGGTGACCTGTAAGCGCCAGAATTAATCTCCCTTTTCTATTTCTTACATGTGTTTGCTGTAAACAAAAGTTAGTCATATGGACAACCGTACTTCAAAAATGATCACATTTCACTTATCAGTTTTTGCCGTTTAAACAAATTCCACACAACAAATTTTCCATTTTCTCTTTTATTCTCTTGATGAAATACATGCATTTTTTTTATTTAATATATTTTATTTCTTCTTTATGGAGTGATTTTGTTTTAATCTGAAAAAAAAAAAAAAAAAAAAAAAATTGAATGGAGTAGAAAAAAATGTTATTCAATTTTTTCAGGACAAAATTTTTAAATGTGAGGTTTCGCTTAAAAAAATCAACGTGGTTTTTTAAAAAGAAAGGTTTTAAACTTTTTACTTTACAGGTAAATTTACACAAAACTATTCTTTTGTTTGTTTTAAATGAGATTATTTTATTTATTGATCTTTTATCTTCAATTTGTGATATATAAATCTGAGGTGAGAAAATTATTTGCATTTTAATAGACATTTCAAAATGGTGGGGGGGTGAATTTAAAAAAAAAACGTTTGTCTAGAATGTTATGTTCAGTTTATTGGAAAAAGCATAAAATTTCACATTAAACCTGCAAATATTGTAAAAATTGAACCAATAGAAAAATTTTGATAGATTTTTAAATTGAAAAAATTGAAAAAAAATTTAACTCGTAAAATTCAATTCATTTCATTACGTAGAAAAAATGGCTGCATGTGCGCGCGCAAGCACTTTGTAAACACTTTTTTTTTTTAAATAAAAAATAATATTTCTATTATTTTTAAACAAATTTAATAGTTTATTTTGGAAGTATATTTCATGTTTTTTGTTTTTAGCTTATCTTACATTGGTTATCTTTGAAATGTTTTTCATTTCGATTTTCGCCATTGTTTCATTTTATTGGGTCACTTTTTCTTCTAATGTTATTTTCAATTTACCGATTTAATATGTTAATCCCTACCCTTTCATTCCTTGTTCCCCTCCCTACACGCCATCAATTTCTTTCCTTATAGTCTCTCTCTCTCTCTCTCTCTCTCTCTCTCTCTCTCTCTCTCTCTCTCTCTCTCTCTCTCTCTCTCTCTCAAAGCCGGTCTCCTTGGTATACCTCCCAACTCTGCCGTTCACTCTTAGCTTTTTGAGCTCTCGTTTACTCTCGGGCTTTCTCTGTGGTCCCACCACTCAGCTCTGTCTCTTCTGTCTACAAATGTCCTGTGTCACCAGCCAGCCAGCCAGCTGTTGGCTGACAAGAAGTCTACCCTCCCTGTCTCTTGCCGAATATGTTGTTTGGGAGTGGGGAAGAGAAGGATGACCTTGAAATTAGATAGTCTCTCATATATATATATATATATATATATATATATATATATATATATATATATATATATATATAACGTGTGTGAAAGAGCAAGAATAAAATCTTCATTTTTACCATTCTTCGCAGTTATTCATTGGTTCCAACCAATCCAAAAGACGAAACTAATCGACAAAAACGTTTGTTAGGGAGAGAAAACTTATCTAATTAAATAAATAAATAGATAAATAAAATTAATTTATTTTTTAGGAGTGTAATAATATCCGTTGTTATTAGTGTGTTGAATTGACTACGTAGATTACGTAAGGCGAAACCGCAATGTTGAGTGTGATGTTATTTTATGTTCTAACTGGTGACGGTGGTGACCTGCCCAACTAAGCCTTATCATATGTGTTTGTCTCTTTTCCCCACCCTATGTTTCTAAAACAGTTTCAAATGTAAGTCTTAAAGTCGTTCTCTCTCTCTCTCTCTCTCTCTCTCTCTCTCTCCCTTCCTCCCTCCTACTTTCCCTTTCTCTTTCTCTCCCTCCTTCCTTCACTCAGTCTCTCTCCTTTTCTCCCTCCCTCTGTCTGTGTGTGTCTCTCTTTCACTTACTCTGTCCTTCTCCCCCTCTCCCTTACTTTGTGCCTGTCTCTCTCTCTCCCTCCCTCTGTTTGTGCCCTCTCTCTCTCTCTCTCTCTTTTTGATTCTCTGCGCCTCTCTTGCTCTCTCAATCTCTATGCCTCTCCTCTCTCCCTCTCTCTTTCTAGAAACATTAAGCATTTTACTTCTCCAAGACGTGTTTCAACATTTTGGGTATTCACTGCTGATTTTGTTCCACCATTTGACGTTTTCTCTTCAATTTAAAGTCCATCTTGAAATAGCAAATAAATAAATAAAGTAAAAAGTCTGAACTTTTCTGTAAACTTTTTGATTTGATTTTTGCTGACAACTTGCCCGTTCAACATAATGGAACAACACAAATCTGAATGCGCACAATATGACCCACCACTGTGGCATACTGACTCGTGCACATTATAGTCATTTTACTCCGGATTTAACCGATTTGCAACTTGCATGGCCACCCGCTATTGCACTGGGAGTCATAACAAAGTGGAGGAGTAACCCCCTCCCCTAAAAAAAAAACAAAACAGTATGCACTCTTTCCATCTCTCTAAAAATATATATATTAGAGACATGGAAGGAGTGTATATATACAAAAGCTGTCGACCTTAGCGTAAAGCAATTTTCCGTCGTCTGCCATATCTGTATCTGTCCGCTTACATCTACATTATATATATAATTTATTTCTCTTTACTTTTCCGTGATAATTATTGCTGGCTATCAAATTGCAGCAACAAAGGTGACTTTGTGGCTAGGTTCCAAATATTTCAACCGTAATTAGTAGTAATTATCACTTCCTATACTGATGATTGCATAAGTACGAAATACTAGTGTCTGTAAGTAAAAATAATTTTTATTTATTTATAAAAGAATTTATCATAGACGTACCCATTACCCTTCTTCCCGTCCGCCCCTTCACTCCACTCTTTCTTCTTTCTATTCTGCTCACTCTTTTCTCCCTCTTTTTCCAACCTCTACCTCATCCTCTCTTTGTTCTCCCTCTTTTTTTTTTTTTTTTTTTTTACCAAACTTTCTTATTCTCCTTCCTTCTCTTTTTTTCAACAGACGTTTTCCTACTTGCATAAAAAAATGTCCTTAAACTATCTTTCTCTTGTGTAATCTGCTGTAAACCATTTGCGGGGGGGGGTGAGAAATTTTGGTGCTTCTACACTATTGGGCCGAGATTTTATAGTCGATAAATGGAGTTTTCAGATGAAAAAACAATGGTTTCAATTGATTTTTTTGTCAATTCTAATAAGTTACAATGGTAGCTTCCAAATTATGCAGTTGAAATTACCTGAATATTATTGAATTATTAAAAAAAAAAACTTTAATCGGGTTAGCAGATGAAAAAATTGGCGCCATCTTGTTTAAATCAAAACGGAAAATTACCTCCCTTTTGAATTCTCTTGTGTTTTCATCAAATTCTATTTTTTTTTTTTTTAATAAATAATTTTCTACGTTATCGATTTTCGTAATTTTTGGATATAATCATCTTAAAAATATGAGGAATACATAGATACCATTGTTTTCATGTGAAATTCAATATTACGATTTCCGAAATTTCGTCCCAATAGTGTAGAAGCGCTGAAATTCTTAACTTGACCTTTTTCTGATAAGTGTTTTTGACTTGTTCACTGTTTAGCGAAACAAAACTCCTGTTAAATCATTCATTTGTATACTGTCTTCGTTGGGCCAGAGAAAAATGCACACAGATATCCCGTCACGGACTCAAATTTACTCATCTGTTAAATAAAACGATACTTTTAAAAATATATTTCTTAAGATGGCATTCACATTCGGCAAGGAGTTCCTTTAACTGCGTATTGCTGTTATTTATATTTGATATACACTAGAACCCTGGGATATGGTGGCCCTGATATACGTTTTTTCAGGTTACGATGTTTTTTTCCGGCACCTGGTTACGGTATTTGCCCAACCTTACGACGTTATTTGATTATATTAATGCCGTATCCCGAGATTCTACTGTATCTGTCTTCTTGACAGTCAGCAACACCGGGCATTTTACTATCAACGAAACTATTGTGTATATTGTAAAAAAATCTGACAGTACAAATTACAAATATATAGAATACTAGCAGTTCAACCCGGCTTTGCTCGGGCCCTGTGTACTGTTCATAACTTGACCTACGTGTGAATACACTTTATGTAACATTTCAAATATTTAGACCAAAATTTGTCTGAGTAATTTTCGTAGAGACTACAGAGGTAATTTTTTTTTAACTTTGACCCCAGTTTTGACCCCTTAACATTTACTTTTGGGGGCTCAAATCAAATAAAGTTTGATCCATGTCCAAGTAACCTACATTTAAAATTTCAAGTGTTAGCGGAGGAGTGTGGTAGAGTTTTCAATAGTCAAATCGTTGAACTTTGACCCCTTGACAGCCGAGTTTCTGGCCGAAAACCGATTAAAGATTTTCCCAAATCTCAATACTCCTGATGTCAAATCTCGAGTCTCTAGACCGAAAATTCACAGAGTTATTAGATAGGAAAATGTACACAAACATTTTCACTTTTATAGATATATGGATTAATTTATTAGAAAAACTGTTTAAAACAATATGTAAATTAAGAATACTTCAAGCTGTTCATAAGGGTTTTCAGATTACTCAAAATATATGATATTTCAACTGTTATCTTGTATCATAGAATTTAATAAGCATAAACCGTTTTAATGGTAATATAGGACGGGTGGAAAAAAAATTCTGCATTTATTAATTTAGATAGTAGATAGAAAAAAAACATGGATTTGTTAGTTTTTTTCATAAAAAAGCAATTATATATTGATCAATATATAATTGATCAATATATATTGATCAGAATAAATGAAATCTGATCAATTTACATATATACAGTAGAACCCCGGGATACGATGGCCCTAAGATACTTTTTTTTTTCTTTCTTTCTTCTTCATGCTACGATGTAGAATACAATGTTTTTCTGGACCCTGATTACGGTATTTGCTCTGCTTTACGGTGTTATTTATAATGTTATTTGATTATATGCATGTGTATTGTATACTGTACTGTATTTTGTTACTAATTTTTAATGCCGTATCCCGGGGTTCTACTGTATATTTCATATATCTACCTAAAGTTTTATGGATCTATTTTCGTTATTTACTTGAGTGCTCCATACATGGGTATTTATGATAATTAAGCTACATAGAATTTTGCGTGTTTTATCATTGTAAGGATTCGTTAGACTATTGCATTGAATTACAAAAAAAAAGAAGAAAGAAATATATATATATATATATATATATATATATATGCGCACATTTATTTTTGTGTATTGTTATCCTTATATAACGACGCACGCAAATAAATGTCTATATAATAACAATCATAATAAATAAACTAGTATAAACAAAAATATAAACAAACGTATCGAAACGCATCTAAATTAAAACTAGTTCATGTTTTAACACACAAAGAAAAGATAGCTCATTTCCTCCAAAAACGAATAAAGAAACGGGTGAATTACAGATTAAGTGAACCTCTGCCTGATAAATGCATGCTGTGAAGAATGGGGTATGGGAATAATAAAGAATCTGATTGGCTAACTGACAAACTTAACACTACATCTATATATATATATATATAAAAGCGAAAATGTATGTATGTATGTATGTGTGTATGTTTGTGTGTCTGTTGAAAACTTTTGACAGACACAACGAAAATTCACAAACTTGGTATCATATCGAAGCACCATCCTTCGCTCGAAAAATATCGAAGAATTGGCCAAAAACGTTCATTTTTTTTCACCCCGAAATCGACAATTTTCGACAGGGGGGGGTCAACAAAAACGGTCTTCTCATGACGACGAGCGGTTCTACGCATTCGCCAGATGATGTCATGACCTGATTTACTTTAAATAGTTGAAAAATTGAACAAATTTCACGTACGTCGCGTTAGCTCAGTTGATTAGCGCGTTGGTTCATTATTTAAGCGTTTTGGGTTCGAATCGTAGTGTGAGATGTCTTCTTTTTTTTTTTTTTTTTCGATTTTTTAAATTTAAATATTGAACCAGTGTTATTTAAGCTATTTTTCACGTAACGTTCGTTTTTCTGTTTTTTTTTTTTTTTTGTTTTTTTTACTTTGCTTATCCACCCCCGACCACACACCCAAAAACACCCGGGTACCCACCGATTTTTTAAATTTTAATATCGAAACAGGCTTATTCAAGCATTTTTCACATGTTCGTTTTCTGTTTTCATCGTTCGTTTGCCTTACGTTAGTTTTTTTGTGTTCCCCCCCCCCCCCGCTTAAGTTTTAACGTTGTTTTTTTTACTTCGCTTATAACAAACAAACCTGGTCATTGACGTCGTTGTCATCGTCGTCGTCGTTACGCTCGACGACTTCCGGGCGTCGTGCACCTGACAATTTGGTTCTTACTTAAATAAATTCAAACATCTTTCACTAACTCATTCTGGCTGGCCGATTTTATTTTCAAACTTCACCTCAGGGCCCCGGGTTCGATCCTACCCCCCCCCCCCGGTTTCTTTTTTATTTAACACCACACACACACACACACATCTACAAACACCCGGGCAACGCCAGGTACCCCCACTAGTGAATATATAAAAACGCATGTTGACATCAATTCTACGCAATAGCTTGACGAATCCGCACAAGAATGACACGTAAAATTCTGTGTAGCTAATTTCTATGTATATATTTTCATAACTTATATATCTATTTTAGTCACTTCACAAACGTTTCGTCAATGATTAGATGTGGGTGAGATTCGAAACCCAATCGCCAGATCACTTGTAATTATGATCAGCTGTTAGAAATCCTAACTCTACGCTATTGAGCTCCTCAAGAGCGGTTAAAGCACTTGTGTTATAGTTCCTATTTACAATGTCTCCCCACGGGACAGAGTTAGACACCAGGGTCGTTTTTCAATGTGGAGAAAAGGAACAAAAATAAAAATTATTTCAGTCGTGAAGGATTTCTCCTCCACTGACAGAGAACAAGAAATTGAAGTGCAGTATCTGAAGAACAGATGCTACACGTTGATCCTGACCCGAAGGCCATAAAGCGTTGTGTTATAGTTGAAATCCACAGAAAACTGCTTAGTTTATGACCATTCAGAAGGACTAAGGAAAATCAGCGACAGTTTAAATCCAAGTAAAGTTTTTACACAATTCCAGGCTCAGGATAAACAATGATGGTACAGTAGATTCCAACCTACATACTAGCAGCCATGGAGACTAGAACCGTACTAATTTATCACGTACGTTCCTACACATACTACTTAAAGGAACAGCGAGGATACTAAAAAGAGCTCTCGGTTGGTTTCGATAAAAAGCAGGGCAATGTTGGCAGCTGGTCTGGCTGCCCCATACCCAGCGTTACCATCTTCAAAGGGAGAAAATTAAAAAATAAATAAATAAATAAATAAATATCAACAGTAAGATTGAATAAAATAATAAAAATGTGTACTATAACAAAATCTCGTCTTATTTAAATTCCTCAGATTCTTGTTCTCATTTTGAATGTTGTCTTCACAACCTTTCGATCTCGTAACCTCCGACCTCCTCCAGGTGTATCTTGTTGAACTCTGTAATGTTTCTGTCAAACTTGGGAGTTTGCACGAAATTTCAAACGGTCGGGACAAGATCAAAGTGTAGTATCTGTTCTTCAGATGCTGCACCTCAATTTCTTGTTCTCTGTCAGTGGAGGAGAAATCCTTCACGACTGAGACAATTTTTATTTTTTTGTTCCTTTTCTCCACGTTAAAAAACGACCCTGGTGTCTAACTCTGTCCCGTGGGGAGGCATTGTAAATAGGAACGAGGGTAGCATGCTCTCGTTCTGCACCCGCACTGAGGATTGAACCTTCAAACTTCAGAAGAGTTATATTACGAGATCGAAAGGTTGTGAAGACAACATTCAAAACGAGAACAAGAATCTGAGGAATTTAAATAAGACGAGATTTTGTTATAGTACACATTTTTATTATTTTATTCAATCTTACTGTTGATATTTATTACATCTAAATTTAACTTTTACGATGCTGCAAGCAAGCAGGTATATCTTTTATTAGTGAAACGTTTGTATCTGCCTGAAGCCGAAGCTATACTATTACTTGTATATCTGTATTGTATTATATTCAATGCTTAATTCAGGAATGGGGGTGGTGTAATATTAGTTCTGTTTTCATGAGACCATCCACCCAGGCATTGCCTTCTTCTTTGTGGGTATAACATACATCAACAAGAAATTGCCACAATTAACAAATTTAACACCTAGAAGATTATTTGTACGAGCTTAATTGTATGACCAGAGAATATAGCTTATTTTTAGTCGAATATATAAATATAATTAAAAATTGGGTGCTAATGCACTTACTGATCCGCGCTATTTTTTAAATCGTATTTCCAATTTAAAGTTTTATGGTTTTTTTTTTATTCAATTGTAAGGTTGAAGTACAGAATAGGTACAAAACACCATCCCCTCCCCATGTTAAGAATGTTTTTTTTTAAATAATAGCGTTATTATTTCAGCACGGATCAATAAGTGCATGAGTACCAAAAATTGTTTTAGCAGAATAAAAATGATTTACTCAGCAACATTCCAAGTAACCAATGTTGTTTCATCTTTTCCAAAATATATTCATAAAAAAACTAATGTAACCTTGGTTCTTGTTTCAATAGCATCCCCTTTTTGGTCTGATGAGATGGTTTCTTTGAATTGAGATTCCACTGAAACATGTATGCACATATGTAACCAATAACGTTTGTATAATAAACAGGCATATAATCAGCAGTGAACATTCCAAACTTATATTTATTTTTACTTTCATAATATTTTGTCTTACACGTGTTCCGTTAAACAGTGGAAAAACATCAAAACAACTAATTAGAGACAGTTGACATGTTTCTCGTAAAAAACAAAAAAACGAAAACAGTTAAAAAATTTACTGTTGATTTTATAAAATATTTTTTTATATATAATGGCTTGATTAAAGTTTAAAATGCAAAAGTCAGGTATCCTGCTTCAATTGTGCTCCAAGATGAAGCATTCATTTCGAACGCACCACTGTCATATCAAAAAATCTACCATTGTTTTATATGCCTCGCCTTACTGCTTGTGCGATAATAAAACTTCTCAAATACGTTTGTGATGTTAGGCTGTATAAGGTGTTAACTTTGGCCCAAATCAAATGTTGCTTATTTCGATTATAGATATTTATCAGACATTCTATACAAAACCTATTTAAGAACACTGCCATTACCTTCGTGTGAAATTTTATCAAACTCGGCCTAGCCATTTCAGAGTACATAGGGAACGAACTCACACAAAAGTTCCTTTTATATAATAGTAGAAGAAATGTATACATATATGTTGAATAGTTCAGATAACAAAGGGAAGACCAATCAAAATATGTGAAGAAGTGATAAAAATGGACTTGAGAGAAAGAGAGATAAATAAAGAACCTGGTCAGATTACCTTTTCCCCTCTTTTTTGGGGGGGTGGGTAGGGGGGGTGACTAGTGCAGTATCTCTTCTGTTATCATGAGACTATCCTTTCAGACATCACCTCCTGCATTTATTATGCAGGTTTTACAACAAAATTTCTGACGACTTCATAAGTTTGAACTGTATTAAAAACGGACCCTGTGATTTCTATTTTACGCGTTGAAAAATGGTCGGTCCAAAAAAATCCTTGAACAAATATTTTCCGGAATAATATACTAAATGTATGCGTGTATATATATATATTGGTATGCACACCCGACGTTGCTCAGGAAAGAATGAGTGCCCCTTTATACTCCCGGTATCATGCACCACCAAAAAATGATCATAATCCGCTGTTCACCAGCAAACTGAACACTTATTAGTGTGCATACTATCAGAAAAATATTCGTCTGTAGGAGGGAAAATATTTTTTATGTTAACACTAGCGAGGAGTATCCGGAGTTGCCCGGGTGTTTGGAGGTGTGTGTGCGTGGGGTTTAAAAAAAAAAAAAAAGTAAGTATGAGGATCGAACCCGAACCCTTAAGGCAAAGTTGTAAATTAAAGTGTGAAAAAAAAAAAACAAAAAAAAAACGTGCGACGTTAACCATTGCCCCACCTTGAGATGCTAACGGAAACACGTTTGAATTTATTTAATTACTTGGATTTAGCAGGTGCCCGTTTTAATGAGTTAATGCGGTCAAGTTTGACTGCGGGATTTCATTTACTGCTGGACGCCCCCCCCCCAAGATGTTATCGGAAAAAGCCTAACCCACATGCGGCGAGCGACAAATGTTGAATATTTATCTTCCCGAAATCGAGCAAATTAAATAGACAGGCGAGCTTCGTTGTTAACTGTGAGATATTACGATTTATATGTGATATAAAAAGTTGTGAAGCGAGCAACCGCTTCTCTGAAAAAGCCTTTTGTAGACACACAGAAAAAGCGAACACACATACATACATACATACATACATACACACATACATACATTTTCGATTTTATATTTATAGATTAACACTTAAGTCCTTGTCTAAATGCAACTGTGCGACCTAAAGATAAGAACTAAGAAGACAACTAACATATTCTTTACATGAACTCTTCACTTTTGAATATTGAACTGAAATCGTAGTGGTTGGAGTGCTCTTCTACTCCCAGTTAAAAAACACACACACACACACACACACACACACACACACACACAGAGAACTCGTACATAATAGGTAAATAATGCAAAAAAATAATATATTTCCCGAATATATAATTTCGAAACGAGTGATAAAGTACGAGGTATTGTTTAGTTATATAAATTAATCAAATATATATATAATGACTTGAGTGCTCGAAATCAAAGCATTTAGCGCTCCAGCAACGTCTCCTACCGGCGCAGTAGGTGTATCAGAATTTTTTGGGGAATTTTTGACACCCCTAACATAAAACTGCGAATAAAATATGTATAAAAAAAACTCGTAATTTCTCTTTTAAAAGTGGGTTGTTTATTTTCTTTATGGAATATACTTCCAAAATAAACTATTAAAATTGTTTAAAAAAAATAATAGAAATATTATTTTTTAAAAAAAAACAGTGTTTACAAAGTTCCGGCTTGCGTTCATGGGGCCCTTTTTTTATACGTATGAAATCAATTGAATTTTACGAGTTAAACTTTTTTCAATTTTTAAACTTAAAAAAAGATCTGTCAAAATTTTTCTAATTTTTTTTTAATGATACAGGTCAATGTGAAATTTTATGCTCTTTCCAGTAAACCGAATATGATATTTTAGACAAACGTTTTTTTTTGTTTTTTTTAATTCAGCCCCTCCTCATTTTTGAATGTCTATTAAAATTTAAATAATTAATTTACTCACCAGAGTTTTATATATCACAAATTGAAGATAAAAGATCAATAAATAAAATATTCTAATTTAAAACAAAAAGCGTTTTTTTTGGAAATTTACCTGTAAAGTCCAAAGTGTAACCCCCCCCCCTTTTTTTTTTTAACCACGTTGATTGTTTTTTTTTTTTTTTTTGTTTTTTTTTTTCTAAATTGAAAGCTCATGTTATGCTAAGATTGTCAAATAAATATCGGATGGTGATGACAATTTTTCTATTTTCATTCAATGTTTTCTTTTTAAAATATTTAAAAAAAATTCACTCGATAAAGAAGAAATAAAATCGGGCAAAACTGATAAGTGAATGTCTTTATTTTTCACATATGGTGGCCCCAAAATACTAATTTTGGTTTACAGCAGCAATAGAAAGAGACATTAATTGTGGCGCTTCGAAGCCACCGGAAGATAAACTCGAAGAAAATCAGACATTTATCTCCCTTATTTGAACAGTGAAAAACATCTGAGTTCGCGTTTTTTTTGTTTTTTTCATCCTTGTTTAAAAAAGTATTTTATTTAAAAAAGGATATGGAATATAAGTATAAATATGGATAAATTCTTAACAATGAACTATATAAGTGCTCCTTTAATTGAAAAAAAAAGGGGGTTTGAATTACATTTTTCAAGTAGTTAATAAGCTTCGAAAGATAGTAAGTTGAATTATTCAAGTTCTTATCACGCATTTTTAATGGCGGCTTCTGATACACCTACAGGTGCAGTTATCGAGTGATAAGAAAGATTTCATATGAAACAACTTAAAGAAATTAATTCAATTTGGGCATGCACAGAAAGAAGTAAAAATATGTTGGCGATTTGAAATGAACATTTTTCAGTCCAACTTGCCGACTTATTTCTGTACGCGTTATTCATCCAAACAAAAGTTTTACTTGTTATATAGACCATCGTTGGATTACTATTTCCTGTTAATTTCAGTGTTACGTGACCCGTAATTTAAGAGTTTATCAATTAAATATTTACACACAGACGCACACATACATCTAGTTTTATTTATATACTAGAATAGGTTACTTTTCGAGTGACTACTTCCATCGACTTTATAATAAAGACCAAAGTGTATTTGCTTGTGCGTGTAAACTACATCTAAAACTATTGGTTGAATCCATTTCAAATATTTAGAGGAATTGAGAAAACAAATAATTTTCCATAAGAAAACATTGTTTTCTATACCCGATTAATAGTTTTTTTTTTTTTTTTTTTTTTTTTAAACTTTACTGATTCAGACGTTCTTTAATATATTAGTGCGAACACTGGCGAAGGAGAAATTTTCTCGAGAATCATATTGAATGTTCGATTTTCAAGACCTAGCTCAATATTATTAGCTGTTGATGTCGACGTTTTTCTGATTAAAAAAATTTTTTTTTTTTTTTTTTTTTTTTTTAGATAAGGATTCTTATTCGAATTGTGATTCTTCGGACTACTGTTACTGTTCTCATCGGTTATTTTCACAACATTTCAGTCGATGTAACCTCCGACTTTCTTCAGGAGTATCTTGTCGAATTTGTGAATCTTTCTGTTGAACTCGGGAAGCTGTACGCAACGGAACCCTATCCACGAGGGTAGCATGCTCTCGTTCCGTCAGTCATGACTGAAGAAGTCCTAAGCAATTGCCCTTTTGGGTGTTGCCCGCACTGAGGATTGAACTTTCAACCTCTGGAAGAGTTAACTTTTACAACTAATTTTACCAAGTACTCTATTCACTGCACCACGGGTCCTTGACACGATACACCTGAATAAAATCGGAGGTTACATTAACCGAAACAATGTGACCCTGGTGTCTAACTCTGTCCTATGGGGAGGCATTGTAAATAGGAACAATAACCAGTAGTTCGAATAATCATAATACGTACGTTTTATTTTTTTATTTTTTTAAGGTGTTATGATAGCGCGTGCGCGTGCGTGTATTTAGTAAGAGTCGGTCTGTTTGATCGAGGCCGTAAATGACGTAAGATTTATATAAAAACTGTCTAATCTGCTTTTTACGTAGACTTTCTTCGTTTTGTGGAAGCGTTTCACGGGGACTTAAGTTTGAAGGAGGAAAAACAAGAAACGTAGGTTTGAGCTTAATGAAACCGGGTGAGGTGGAGGTCAAACTATATACTTGCTTCATCCACTCTCTTTTCAGTAGATGAAAAAAAAAAATGAATATCACGATAGTACTTGAAATCGGAATAGAGTGAGTTATTTTTATCCTCATCTCTTTCTTGATTTCTCGTTTCTCTATTTAGCTCCCCCCCCTCTCTCTCTCGTTTTCTCCCTCTTTTCTTCCTCTCTTTGCTTTTTCTCTCCCTTGTTGCTTTTTCTCTCTCTTTCTCTCCCTCGTTACTTTTTTCTCTTTCTCTCCCTCGTTGTTTTTTTCTCTTTCTCTCCCTCGTTGTTTTTTTCTCTTTCTCCCCCTCGTTGTTTTTTTCTCTCTTTCTCCCCCTCGTTGTCTTTTTCTCTCTTTCTCCCCCTCGTTGTTTTTTCTCTCTTTCTCCCCCTCGTTGTTTTTTCTACCCCCACACACCTCGTTGCTTTTTCTACCCCCACACACCTCGTTGCTTTTTCTACCCCCACACACCTCGTTGCTTTTTTTTCTTTTCCCCCTCGTGGCTTTTTTCTTTTCCCCTTTGTCGCTTTTTTTTTCTTTTCCCCCTCGTTGTTTTTTTTTCTTTTACCCCCTCGTTGCCTTTTTTCTTTTCCCCTTCGTTGCTTTTTTTTTTCTTTTCCCCTTCGTTGCTTTTTTTTTTCTTTTCCCCTTCGTTGCTTTTTTTTTTCTTTTACCCTTCGTTGCTTTTTTTTTCTTTTCCCCTTCGTTGCTTTTTTTTTTCTTTTCCCCTTCGTTGCTTTTTTTTTTCTTTTCCCCTTCGTTGCTTTTTTTTTTCTTTTCCCCTTTGTTGCTTTTTTTTTTCTTTTCCCCTTCGTTGCTTTTTTTTTCTTTTCCCCTTCGTTGCTTTTTTTTTTCTTTTCCCCTTCGTTGCTTTTTTTTTCTTTTCCCCTTTTTTTCTTTTTTTTTCTTTTCCCCTTCGTTGCTTTTTTTTTTCTTTTCCCCTTCGTTGCTTTTTTTTTTCTTTCCCCTTCTCGTTGTTTTTTCTTTCCTCTTCTTGTTGTTTTTTCTTTCCTCTTCTCGTTGTTTTTTCTTTCCCCTTCTCGTTGTTATTTCCCCCTGGTTGTTTTTTTTTCTTTCCCTTCTCGTTTTGTTCTTTCCCTTTTCGTTCCTTTGTTCTTTCCCCTTTTCGTGGCTTTTTTCTTCTCTTTTCGCTTCTCATTGCTTTATTTTTTCTTTTCCTTTCTCATTGCTTTTTTCTTTTCCCTTTTCATTGTTTTTTTTTCTTCTCTTCTCATGACTTTTTTGTTTTTTCTTTCTTTTCCCTTCTCGTTGTTTTTTCTTTTCTCTTCTCGTTTTTTTCTTTTTTCTTTTCTCGTTGCTTTTTCTTTTTTCTTTTTTCTTTTCCCTTCTCGTTGTTGTTTTTCTCTTTGTCTGCCCCCCCCCTCCCCAATGCTCCATTTCTCTCTCTTCAGCTCTGAAAGCAGTTCGCTTACCTTGTGCTAAAATAGGCACACCACTGCAAAAGGGATTGGTACTATTTTTTTCTTTCTTAGTTTGTTTTGACGTGAGCTTGGGGGGTAGTTCTTGGCGGGAACGTTTATGCTCTATGGAGACGTGGGTCACGAAGTTTGGATTTGCGTGAATATTGCACTGTTACATAGTTCTGAGCAACGGAAGTGATGAAACAGGGAGTGTAAAAAATAAAAAAACGAAAGACTAAAAAAAAAAAATGGCGTGTATTCATTTTTTTACGGCTGTATATACCCTGCAAATATGTCTGAAGTGAAAATAACCGTTTACGTGGTCGATCGCTTCTGATCTGCTAGACATGCAAATTTATTTTGTTTCGGACCGGAAATTACGTTTTCTCAAAATGGTAATCATACCTTGGTTGAATGAACGTTAGGTTTGTATGTGGGGGGGGGGGGGCGAAGGTATAGACACATAAGCCATTGCTTTAAATTTAATAGATGCCATAAAAAGTTCTACCTGCCCTCACTTCTCATCACGAAGTCAAGATATAACAGTCGCTTTGAGGGCAGGTTCATTTATAAATACCAATCCCCTCTGTATTATTCACCCATAAATGAGAGAGCTTCGGGCGACAATCAATGAATATTGCTGATTTTTTAGAGCTACATTGACTAAAAAAAAAAAATGACCTTGACATATTTTATACTGTTTTGCTAATTAGCTTTGATTTTTAGTGAAACTGGTTCTCCAAAACCTCATTCTTTTAATCATTTTCTGAATGAAATGAAAAAATAAATAAAATAAATAAATAAATAAAAACACTATTTTCACACATTTCCATCAAAATAAATCTAGAATATTTTTCTGTTTTCCATAAGCCCACGAGCCAAATTACAGACTTTGGCGCGCCATAGTTTGGAGACCCTTGCTCTAGACGGAGACTATGTTGATGGATTTTGTTTTTAACTAGTTAAACCCCGGAGATATTGAGTGATGTGTTAGTGTACTTAGGGCAGTCTTTTTCTTGACAATAACGAGACGCCCCGTAATTAAAGGTACCATCTTCTCTTCTTGGGCGTTTCTTCTAAAGTTGACCCTTTATTTTTATCCATGGTTCCCCTTTGCGGCCAAAATCACAAGCAAAGGAAATATAACCTATACATTTTCTATATTATTTAATTAGCATTTAATCATGACTTGGATGCTTTATTAATTCTATATTGTGTGTTATATAGATAATATACGCTTAACATAAACTATTAATTTACAATTAATTAATTTTGTTTGATCTTTTTCATTGTCTTTAGCGGTTTCGATTTTGGTCAATACTGGTGTTGCCCGTTTTACGGCATATCAGCCGTTTGTCAGTTTTTTGTTTTTTCTTGTCAAGCGACTGCTTGATTGCTTATAATGTCAAATTATTCCATTGTCATTTTTTAAAGGGTGGCAATAAGGACTTAATTGGCGTTGGCCATCACTTCAAGTCGTATTGAGTAACATCTCAGCCCGACCTTTGGCACCCAAGACAAGACTAAATTGGGATTCTAACCGTTGTTATTTACGTATTATCTATGTACTGCTCTCTCCCCTGTCGAATTTATTTTTCTGGATTCGATCCCGCTATTGAGACAAAACAAAAAAAAATGGGACATAACTATTGTCGACTTAAAATATTTGATTTTTGTCCCCCAAAAATTGGAGTTATGAGCATTTAATTTTAATGTAGTTGGATTAGTAAATATGAAGTTTACTTCCGGAATAAATTACGTCCAAGGTATGTGTAACTACTAGTACCTTTTTTTTTCTCTATTAAATATGAAATTGTGTTAACGCAAATACGTCATTCATGAGTAGGCAAACCAAAATAACTTTTCTAAGTATAATTTTCAAAATATTATATTTTATTTAAATTTTTTTATGTCGCCAATAATAACGTTTTTTTTTTTTTTTTTTTTTTTTTTTTTTACCGGAAACCGCTATAAAAGAATTCCTTTGTGCTTATACAAAGCGCAATTTTATCGTAAATATCCGGTGAACGCCATTAGTTCTTCCGGTAATTAACGCAAGTACGATTAAAAAAATAAACGATCATTGATTTAAATGTTTATTTTATATTTGTTAGCGTTATTAGTAGTTCTTTGCTTGAATTTGAATTGTAATCATTTTGAGAGTCCTTTTCTGGTACTACTACACTTCAACTTTTCTGTCCTCGGTCAGTGGAGCAGAAATCCTTTACGAATAAGACAATTTCAATTTTTGTCTCTATCCAGAGTGCCTCTTTTGGGGGAGCTGGATTTTCCCTACATTAAAAAAAAAACAAAAAAAAAAACACCTTGTGTCTAACTCTGCCCTCGTGGGGAGTCAAGTATATAGGGACATTGTTATAATAATATTACTTGTGTATTTCTGTTATTTTGGACCATTTTTTTTTCATTTTTAAAGAACCCCTTTCAGAAACAGAGGAGACAAATCCAGATGTCCTAAACTTTTCATTTTAGAATTTCCCTAATTTTATTTTAATTCAATAAATGTTCAGATAATTCATGTTTTATTGTCTTTTATTGTATTAGTTTTGTTTTTACCTAAAATTTACGTGAAACTAAGATTTTCGGATAGGTTCTTAACTTCTCTCCACTGTTCTGAAAGGAGTTCTCAAACAATGAAAACAAACAAAAATGTCCAAAATATCAGAAATGCACAAGTGCTATAAGTTTTCATGGTGGTTGTTGTTGTTGTTCTTCTTCTTCTTCTTTATTATTCACTAGTTCTCAAACAGGTCATTAGCAATCACTTCTTATTTCTGGAGTCTGGGGAGTAAAAATGTCTCCAGATTCCCAGTATTTTCCACCTCTTTAGATAACCATTGCACATTAATTTGCATTATCGCAACTGCCGCTTATTTATTTTTTTCCTCCTTTTTAGCTAGTCACGACTACTTACAGTCGTGGCTAGCTAAAAAGGGGGGAAAAATCAATAAGCGGCTGTTGCAATAATGCAATCATCTGGAATTAGTGAAAATAAATCTTCCAATGGTGCCAGATCTCTCCAGTCTTCTTTAGTAGAACTCTGGTTTGTGCTCGTGTGACCCAATGGTCATCTTTGTGATCGCATTACGATAAAACAACGCAACACAACTACTTGATGTAAATCAGTTAAGCTCTGGGAATGAGCGTGATACCGTCATATAGAATAGGAAAAGAAATCCCAAATGTTGTGCGTCGCTAGCTGTCTTGTCGCTTTGATCCGCAATGTTTGGCATAATCTAGCCCCGACCGGCTTCGATCCCAATATCTCTCGCGGGGGAGATATCTGAGCCGCTGTCGCAAACTCAATACTGCCTGTAAATTATCCATAACTGTCGTAAACTCTTGCAAAATTCACTGTCGCTCCTAAAACTCCGTAAACTAACTCTGAATATCTGATCTTTATGTCCGATTTTTTTGTTCCAATCATTTTCCAGACCTTGATTAACAATCCTATTTCAATTGTCTTTGTGTACCTTGATGAACAATTTGTTTTCATTGTCTTTCTATTGAGCTCACTTCTGCTCATCATTTTCTCTCTCTCTTCTTTCTTGGGGGGGGGAGCGGGGCGTCGATAGTATCACACGCTCCTTACTCTTTCCATCCTCCTTGACCCTTAACGACTATTTCGTGTGGTTATCAGCCGCGGCCTATGCCATCATTTTGTGGGCTGGGAGTGAAGTAAGTATTTTTATAATTATTATCTAATATATAAAAGGCTATATGTCTGTCTCCATATTTTCAAACTCTATCTCCCCCGAAGCTAAAAGTTGCAAAGCGGCGCTAGGGACCTCAAATAATTAGCCTTTTTACGGGCTGTTCTTTTAACCAGTTTAGTTTTAAGGGGGTCAAAAATTGGTCAAAAATGAAAAAAAAATCGTTATACATTTGGTACATTCATCTTAGTTTATTTTTAATTTTTAATGAGTTCATATGCGTGTCACATTAGTACAGTGGTAACGTCACCAGCTTTGAATGCTAGTTTCGGTTTCGATTCTAACTGATGGCACCTAAGTACTTTTTTTTTTTTACTTTATATAAAATTTACGAAGTCTGAACAAATTAAAATATCATATTTAAACGTATTTTACGCCGGCTAGTTAAATAATTTGTTTTATATAATTCCACGCATGCATACTATGTCGTTGGTCAGATTTTTCATTCACATGCTGGTTTTGCCGGCTCTCTATTGCACGCAAAGTTCGGTACTTGAAATACTTGAAACATTAATTCAAAATAAATATTTAATTCATAGCTTTGTGGTAAATATGAAACTTTTGTTTTCTCATTTATTCATATCGATAAAAAAACATTTGCATTTAGTAATTTTAATACAGATTGAGTTATCTTTTAATTACGACCATAAAAAATATCTAATTTGTTTGTTTTTTTCACTTACAATTCAGAAATAATTCGCAACTTGTTGAAAATCAACTTGGTCGCTTAAGAAAAACATTTGGGCATAAATGCTAAATATTTATCGGGGAAATAAAACGATGTTGCGTATCACAACTTTTTATATTAGAATCAAAGCAATAATTAAAAAAAAAACGAATAACAAACGGTTAATTAATAAAATACCCCTTTTGGAAAGCATTATGCAAATTAGTTAACCACTAATATCGAATATAGGTAAGCAGTGTAAGAAAAGATGATGCATTTATCTATATAAGAGCCAGGTACGTCCAAGGATGGAGTACTGTTGCCACATTTGCGCAGGAGCTGTTAGAAAGGACTTGTCCTGCCTTGATAGAGTTCAAAATAGACTTTGTAGCCTCGTGGGAGATGTCCTTTTCTCTTCTTTGCAACCTCTACCTCATAGAAGAGATATTGTGAGTTTGTCTCTGCTTTATCGTTATTTTCATGGCAAGTGCTCGACTGAGCTTCAATCTATGGCCACTCCTTGCCAAACTTTCACAAACTCCTTGCCAAACTTTCACAAACTCGTCTAGCTGAAAACACTATCAATAATTCCGCCCACTCTTTAGCTGTGCCAACACATAAACGTAGATTCCATGAACAAAACTTCTTTCTTAGAACTGCACGTCTGTGGAACTGTCTTCCGTTTTCCGGCTTTCCAGTAGACTACAATCTGATTGTCTTCAAGTCCAACGTAAACAAGTTCTTGAGCCGTTCCACTTAAGTTAACAAATTTACCGAATTTCCATTACTAACAATTACTATATTGTTCAATTGACTACTGTACACTTGTCCTCGAGTGGTCTTTGGGCCTTGATAAGTGGTGATGCCTATGTAAAAAAAAAAAAAAAATGTGAAAAGTTGAAATAGTGCGTTTCGAATTTACCGTCAGTCCAGAATATGGACTTAATTTACGCATTTATTTCTGATGTTTGTTAAATATGAGATTCGAAATGTATTCGTCTTGTCTGTTAGTGGAATGGTTTCAGTAGTGATCGGTTATGACACTTCACGTCTTCCTAATCTTTTTTTTTTCTCTTTTCTTTATTTTGTTCTTTTAGTCCTCACATTCTGTGAGCGATGTTTCTGAAAAAGAGGGAAAGATTGATGTTTTCTATGTTGGAACCTATTTCTTCTAACTCTTCTCATTGGCAGATTTTTTTTTTTTTTTTTTTTAAGCTCCCCTTACATTAAGTGGCGGCACTTCTGCATTTTGGATTGCAAGCTTTTCATTTTTGAAGTGTTCTGCTTGGGACAAGGAAAATAACCAGGAAATTTATTGAACTTTAGCAAAGAATATTCCAAACTGTTATAACTTATTTCGAAATTGAAATGAAAGTTTTTCCTTCTCCAGTTTAAAAAAAAAAAAAAAAAAAAATTTTTTCGAATAATTTGTTTGACTGTGTTACTTTAATGTATTTGTTTTGATCTATCAAAAAGTTTCGCAAAATTTCATTACATTTCGTGATTGTCTTCCCTTGTACCTAGTGGAACGGAACACTTAAAAAATAAATAAATAAATAAAAGAAAAAAATGTCTCACAACCTAAAATGCAAATATACCCAAGTGGCTTCATGCCTTGTCTGGAGCAATTTCGATTAAAAAAAAACAAAAAAAAAACTCCCTATACAACAAGGAAGGGAGGGGAGCTGCGGATGTGCCGTCATGTAACTAGGGAAAGAATTCACGCTAAGTGGAATTGAGCTGTTCTGATCTATTCTGAACTTTGACCTTTGTTCCAACATCCCCCACCTCCACCCGCTAGCGCCGACTCAATCTTTAGAGTTTTTAACAGTTACCACCGCCACCACTTGTTTTGTTAAATTGTTTATCGCAAGTCTTTGGGGAGGGGACGCGATAGATCGAGAGGGAAGGGTACCTAAGAGCACAGGTCAAGGATACCGAATCATTTTGTTTTTTAACTGGAACGTCCCCCTCCCTCTCTCTCTCTCCATATTATTGTCACTGACTTCTTTGTCCTTCAGTCAACCATATACCGCCACTCCTCTCTCTCTCTCTCTCTCTCTCTCTCTCTCTCTCTCTCTCTCTCTCTCTGCTACCCCGTCTATTATCCTATGTCTGATCTCAATGTCTTGTGTTACCTTTTTATTTTAATCTGTACCGTTGTTTTTCAGCAGAAATATTTCACCGATTTCGCCCGCTCGTTGTTTTGTTCAAAGCAAGGAGACGACAGCCAAGTTCGCAAATATTTTCCACGAAGAAGCCACTCATTTAATACTTTTTTTAATTTTTTTTATATCTCAATATTATTCTTAGAATAATATTCTAAGACCGAAGAATTGCATGATTAATTGTATACTAAAAAAAAAAAAAAAAAAAATGTACGATGACGTTTTAGATTTATTATAGTAACCGTTTGCAATATAAAACTATTCCAAAGAAAAAAATGTTGGGAAATTAGCCTATCACATCCGGCCCCCCTCCTCCCCATCACAAAAAGAATCTTTTTTTTTTTTTTTTTTTTTTTTCTTAAATTACATCAAAATAACCGGAAAAATATCCGAAAAGAAGGAATTTAAAAGAAAAAAAAATCAGGGGGTGGTCGGTATAAATTTAACATAAAATTAGCACTCGCTTTCCGGACCAGTTAATCGTGACTTGTACCTGATTTGATTTTCCATTTTCTTTTGTGGAAAAAGTGCATGTGTTGGGGGCGGGGGGGGGTAAGTTTCATCTCTCTGTTGCAGATATTGACGGTGTGCAACTAAGAAAACAATCCTTGCCATGCTCATGTGTCAGAAGCAGAGATGCATGATTGAATTCCTGACAGAAGTACATTGAGAATGGTGTTGACTATGTAGGAAAATTAATTTTTGAGAACAAAAGGTCACTCGTTTTAATAGTATCACTCCCGTCTTCGTAGCGTTTCAACTTTTTTGGGGGGAGGGGGGTTAAAAAATAGATTTTTGGAACTACCCTCATATATATATATATATATATATATATATATATATATATATATACGCGCACACACACACACGCACACATATATAGAGTGTAGTTTCGAAATATATTTATGTTATAAATTTCAAACAAGTAAAATATTTGTTTATTTTCCTAATATTACGTTGTGATTTGGCTTTCAAGCGCACTTGATGCGTATTTTATTTTATTCAAATTAAATCAACGTTTCTATATGGAACTCACACCCGTGACATTATTCTCGCGTTGTCTACGCACTAGATGCGCATTTTATTTTATATAAGATTGAAAGATTTAAAGATAAAAACATCCTATGTGTATTTTGTCTGCGTTTCAATAAGTAGCTCCCCCACTTTTTTTTTTAAATCAGATCTTTTTTTTATTTATTTTTGTATTGTCATTATGAAATAAATGATTGTATAAATACAAAATATTCCAGAAATTCATTGGCTATTTCACTGGACCTTTCAGATGTTGTTTAAGAAATAATTGCAAAATAATTAAATGCGAAATTTGAAAAAGGTTTACATACATTTAGTCTTTGACATGTGTTGCCTACAAAGCATACTATGCACCCGCCTCTCCGACTAAATCCCGAACAACACGAACTAAAATTCCAGACAACATCGTTCTGACATAGCTACGTTATTAATGTTCCAAATGTTATGGAGGATTCACTACTGCTGTTGGAATAATAGATATGATTTGTTGTTTTCAAGACTACAAATGTGATTTTTAGTTGTGACAACAATAAATGTGGTTGTTGTTAGTTTATTAACCTTAGTGTTGTTAATCTCTCCTAGAAGTCACTCAGAGTTCTGTCGTCAGTCTCGCAGCACTAAATGATACTACGATGGAATGTGATTGTGATAAGTCTGCATTAGGATATTTTGAAATTTAGTTTGTGTTTATGCCACTTAGATGAGGGTCAACTTTGGAGTTGTTGACTTAAATCCTTCTTAATTTGTCCGTCTTGGACTGACTGACTGTTTTGGGGGGTGAGTTCTTAAAGTGTCTGTCCTTTTATTATGGATTTTTTTTTTTTTTTTTTTTACTTAAAATGAGTTTTGTGATTTGCTAACCAACCATTTTGTACTCTCTTATGATTGGTCAGTCAATTTCACACACACACACACACACACACACACACATGGATAAAACCGCATTATGTAGACATCTTTTTCTCCGCTATTATTTAAATACGTGAAAAATACGATTTAAGCGTAACCTTTTTGACCTTCATTCTTTACCATCAAACACGAAACATATGACTTTTAGATTTGTTTTAATAAAATGCCGTGATTAATTTAACTTAATTTAACTTTGTTAATTAATACTGCTGCAGCAAACTTATCGTGTCACAAGACTGATACAGATATGTTAATGTTGTATAAAAGGCCTACACTTATATGAAATATTTTCTTGACAGCTACTCAAGTGTTTGCGTGTGTGCAAGAAACTGATCTCTGGGAGATGTGTGTGTGAAGAAGTGATCTTGGTTATAAGTCTAAGAGATTAGATATGGTTCTTTGGTTTGCATGTATGCAAAAAAGCTGAGAAAAATGGTCTGCTGCTTGTTGAGGTATTCTTTCAACTCTCATTAGTTCACCGCTCTGCTTATGTGACCATAGCAAAGCAGATGCTCGGCTCCCAGAAATTATACATGAATTTTCTAAATGGTCAAGTGGGTCAATAGCATGACCTCTCACCTTCCCCCAAACAATTGCCAGGTCATTTGGAATTCATCTGTATGGATGGCATTGGTCCAACCCAACCCAACCCAACCAACCTCTCATACTTGTAAAGTTTTACCGTGACCCTCCACCTGCAACGGTGTTTGGGGGGGGGGGGTTGTATGCAAAATTATTTCCCAGAAATTGCAATGTGTCTTGTCTGTTACTCAAAGAAGGAAACTAATGTCAGATATAGAATTGTTGGCAGTTGCAATCCATTTATGTGTTGAAACTGTGAAAGAAAGTTCTAAAATGCTATAATAAATCGAAACGTGCATCAGTTTCTACTTTATGAACTTGTGTTGAGGAGAAGCATGTAAAACATCTGCATAAAATTCACAAAGATTGTCTGTTCTGCATGAAGTCCTCGTTTGATTGCTGCAGCTATTCAATCACTTGCAAAATTGCAGTTTTTTTTATGCCTGACACTGAAAGCAACAAAGCTCAGTGATTACATACGAAGTCTATGAAGGTTTTACAAAGAACACATAAAGGAATAGAGCATGAGGCTGTATTTATCACCATCATTCAATAGATGTACGAGGACACCACCTGTCAAGTGATCCGCGATGGGAAAACTGACGGAATCAAACCGGCGTCTGTCGAATTTGTCTGCTCTCACTGATAATATTTCTGGTGGTGGTCGACTGGGTCATGAAACAATCCAAGACTGGGCAGAGGACAGGTATCTAGTGTAATTTTACAAAACAGCTGGAGGACCTGGACTATGCAGATTACATCAGCCTCCTTTCACGCAGGTTTCAAGATGCGCAGAAGAAGCTATGTTGTGTGGCAGAGGAAGCTGGAAAGACTGGACTTCAGATCAACATCGGGAAGACAGAGGTCATGAGGGTAAATAACTGAAGGTAAGATCCAGTGCAACTACAACAAGAGAACATTAGAGAGGTTGAGAAGTTTGTGTACCTGTGCAGTGTTATCAGCAGGGATGGAGGGACAGATGATGACATCAAGCGTCGGATAAACAAAACCAGACACGCCTTCAGCATTTTAAAACCAATCTGGAGAACAACAGCCTCTCACTGCGGAATAAAATCTGAATTTTCAACACCAATGTGATATCGGTTCTACTCTATGGCTCAGAAACGTGGAGAGTGACCAAGGCGAACACCCACAAACTCCAGACATTCACCAACAGATGTCTCAAATATCCTAAACATCAGAGATTATCTCCAATGAACAATTGTGGGACAAAACCAACCAAACCTCAATAGAGATAGAGATCAAAAAACGAAAATGGAACTGGATTGGCCACACCTATCAGAAGCCTGCATCCAACATCACCAGGCAGGCCCTTAAATGGAACCTGCAAGACAAGCGTAAAATTCGTCGCCTGAGGCAGACATGGAAAAGAAGCATTGAGGCTGAGACTAGGGCTGCCGGAATGACATGGGCCGAACTGAAGAGGATCAGTCAGAATCCGGTCCTTTGGAGGAGCATCGTTGCGGTCCTATGTTCTCCAAGGAATCAAGAGGCCTAAACAAAAACATAAACAAAAACATGAACAAAACAAAAACATAAACAAAACAAAAACATAAACAAAACAAAAACATAAACAAAAACAAAAACATAAGGCAACATTACAGTTTTCACTCCATTGATTTGCAATTTCGCGCCTGACATGTCTTTGCTTACGGTATGTAGAGGCATAGACGACCAGAGGGTGACTTATCCTGATGGCGACTACTCCTGTGTTTTCACCAGTACTCTTTTAGTCCAGTATCAATGACACCATGTTGCCATCACTCCACTCCTACCACAGTGAAAAAGGTTTGGACTTTAGGAAGCTGGTTATGTTGCTGGGAGTGAGTAGGGTGAGGACTTAATTTTTTTTCCCTTCCTTTCTTTCTTATTTTAAATATTGTTGTTCTATTTTACTAGGTTCATATTTTTGATTCAATTTGTTCAACAAAGTTTGTTTCTATATAGAGTTTCACCCATAAAATTATTTATTTTTCTTTTGATGTTTGTACGCGCTTGTCTAAATAAACAAAGCATTTTGGACAGGTAAACAAACATTGTAAATTGCATAACAATGGCGGCAGCAGCAGCGGTGTTGGTGGTGTATTTAGGAGTTAATCGCATTATTGTTGACCTGAGCGTTGTTTATGTGATCTTTTCATGGAGCTGTGATTATTATGATTTTGAAAGAACAAAGAAGCCATTTTTGGCATATAGCTTGTCTTTCTTTTAGGGGAGGAGGGAAGAGTACATGTGTGTATGTATGTATGTGTGTGTATATATATATATATATATATATATATATATATATATATATAAAGTCTTGGAAGTTTTTTAACCTTTAAAACTATATAAAAAAAAACTTATTTAATTTTTATATTTTTTTATCATTCATTGGAAAACTATTTAGTCAGTAAGTCATTTAATCACCTGCAATCAATGCATCAACTTGCTCTCTCGAATTCACAATAGTTCTAATGTTAATTTAAGAGATCATCAGTTGTTTAGCATAAAACACTTTCGGTGATTTAAAAACAAAAAAGTATATTACATCATGGCTCCCAAGCAGTGTTGATCAAACACCACCTCCTTTAATCACAAGAACAAAAAATGTTCCAGATATTTGATCTAGTTACCTACTCATGATTAATTTGGCTGGCCTATTCATTCATTCATTCATATATATATATATATATATATATATATATATATATATATATATATATATATATATATATATATATTATATATATGAGAGAGAGAGAATAGTCAAAAGTGTATTCGTAGGATAAAATCCAAAGAATATTACTGGGTTTATATAATAGTCCTCAGTAATAAAAAGGGCTATTTATTTATACAGGCATGTACAGGCTTTGCTACACCGGCATGACAATGTTTCGATCTGTAGTTATTAATAACTAAGATATCATCAGACAAAAAGTTTTCATATTGGAAATACTTTCCAATGTAAAGATCTAAAGAAATAATTTTTTTGTCTGATGAAATCTTAGTTATTAATAACTACAGATGGAAACCTTGTAATATCTGTATAATATACAATATTGTATCTACACTCCACCTGCATGTCAAATATTTTATGACATTGAAAAATCTCCATTTAAAGAATCCTTATATATTTCTTTAATCCCCCCCACACACATATATATAATGTGTGTGTGTGTACAAAAAAGTGCTTACATTTTGTCTCTATAAAGATGTCCATTGTGAACCAATGTCACATCTGACGCACAATTATATAATCTCAACCCATCTGACTAGAACCCAAATTCTACCTCTTTACTGTATATATCTTTCCATCCTTCTTGACCCTTCACGACTATTTGGTATGGTGCCAGTCGATGCCAACACTACACTACTTTTTTGATGGTGAAGGGAAAATAGATTGTTATTATTATGATAGCTACTTATTATTATTATTATTATTAGTAGTAGTAGTAGTAGTAGTATTAATAGTATTAGTATTGTTACTATTATTATTATAAAGAAACTTGTGAATATAAATAATCAGGGATCATTGCTATTGTGAAAATGTGAGGATAACAGTGTTGATGTTGAAACTGGTAAGATGCAAAGGGCAAAGCATTACGTTTGTTGTTGTTGTTAAACGAGTCAGACTTCTGCATAGAGCTCACAAATATTGTGCCTCAGGAATGTCTCTTCTGCATGGAGTCCTATTCGTTTACCTACATGATTGCAGAATTTTTACCCCTGACACTAAGAGAAGCAAAACTCAGTAATTGCATGCAAAGTCTGGGAAGGTTTGGTACAAAATATGCAAAAAGTTACACGGAAACAACATTGCCATTTTCACTCCGTTGATTTTCGGATCTGCGCCTGACACATCTTTGTTAGCCACACGCAGACAGAAATGACCCTAGGTCAACAGATCGTGATGCTGACTCTTCCTGGAGTTTCACCAAATCCCTATTAGCCGAGTAGTTCTGACACTACCACAGTACGGAAGGGCTGTACTTTAGGAAGGGAGGGGGTGTTATTGGAGATATCCGCTATTTCTTTAAATGTAATAGATTTCGGATGAATTCTGTCGATCGATTGGAAATATCGATTAATTAAACAGATTGAATAATTTATACAAATTTAATTATCGCATCATAACTTTGTGTTTGTGTGAAGTACACACATACGAAATCCTCTTTGCGAATTAGGATCAGGCATTCTTAAATGTTTCTCATCCATCCGTTATAATTAGGTCATATCTTTTTGATGACGTCATCCATTACGTGAAGGATACGTATCAGCGTCTGTAATAACATTAACATGATTTTGACTCTCGTGGCCTTCGGGCTTGGATCAAAGTGTAGTATAAGGATTCCCTCCTTATTCTTCCCCCATTTCTCTCATATATTTCACCCCCATTTTGAGTTCGACCTGCTTATTTTCGATTCTGAACAAACCGGAAAATAGTCTATTCTTCAGAAAGGGTTGGAACAGGGGTTTCCAAACTATGGCCTGTGAGCCAGATCCGGTCCGCGGAGCTCTTATTGAAAACATAAAAATATTCAGGAATTTTTTTTTTTTTTTTTAAGATGAAAAGCTGTGAAAATAGTGTGATGGTTTTTCTTTTTGGTCAGAAAATGATTAAAAGATTGAGATTTGGAAGAACCAGTTTCACTAAAAAGCAAGGTCATTTTTTTTTTTTATTTGCTTGCCCCACATAGCTGTCCACGAATAAAGCTTCTTTCTTAGAACTGCACGCCTGTGGAACTCTCTTCCGATTGCCTGCTTTCCAGCTGACTACAATCTGATAATCTTCAAGTCCAACGTAAACAAGTTCTTGATGAACTAAGTAATCAAATTTACAAAGTTTCCACTACTTATGTTTACTACGCTATAATTACATCGACTAATGTACACCCATTAATCCTTATCCTCGAGTGGCCTGCGCACCTTGATAAGTGGTGATTCCTGTGTAAAAAAAAAAAAAAATTCAGAAATATGGCATTCTTGTGCGAAAACTTTGAAGACCCCTGGATTAGAAGCGACTTACTGACTTTTATTTTTACTTTTTTTTGCTGTTGTTGTCTTACAGATATTTATGAATAGTAAAATTGTCTGACACTTTATTGATGTCCTATAAATTAAATATGGTATTGTGGTGACTGATGATCATAGCTAAAAGTAGGATAGACAAATATAGTAGATCAAGGAAAACTAACAACTCCTATTTTAGCCTAGAGTTTGGATGGCTTTGTCTAATTTTTTTCAAAATTTAACTTTTACATTTCTTTGAAAATAAATAATTCATAATGCAGTATATGTTCTGTCCTCTGTAATATGAAGAGAGGTCCTTTTTAAATGGGACAATTTTAATTTTCGTCCCCGTTCTCCCCAGAATCGCCCCTTTTTTTGGGAGGGAGAACATTACATTTATGCACGATGGGTGACATTTAATAGGTGGGTTTCTACCAACGGTTTTTTGTTTAATTTTAGATTTCTGGGTGATTATTGAGACTCCTCCAGATTACTGTTGAATGTGACCATTTTTCCTTGTTCTAACTTAAGACTCAACACTAGTTCTATTTCAAAGTAAATAAACACTTTAAAATAAGTTTACACAGGAATCACTACTTATCAAGGCCCGGAGGCCACTCGAGGATAAGGGTTAATGGGTATACATTAGTCAATGTGATTATAGCATAGTAAACATAGTAAGTAGTGTGAATTTTGTAAATTGAATTACTTAGGGGGACGGTTCATCAAGAACTTGTTTACGTTGGACTTGAAGGCAATCAGATTGTAGTCAGCTGGAAAGGCAATTGGAAGAGTTCCACAGGGGTGCAGTTCTAACAAAGAAGCTTTGTTCATGGAATCTACATTTAGGTTTAGGCACAGATAAAGAGTTGGGGAAATTATTGATTGTGGTTTTGGCTAGACAAGTGTTTTTCGTGAAAGTTTGGCATGGGGTGACCATAGATTTAAGTTCAGCTGAGCACTTGCCATGAAAATAACGATAAAGTAGGGACAGGCTCGCAATGTCCCTTCTTTGGGTAAGAGAGGGAAGAGAAAAGGGCATCCCCCACTAAGCTACGAAGTTTATTTTGAACTCTGTCAAGGCAGGATAAGCTGCTTCTAGCAGTTCCTGCCCAGATGTGGCAACAGTACTCCATCGTTGGCCGAACCTGGCTCTTACATAAGTAGAGAATTGCATCAGGAGTGAGATATCTACTGGAGCAGTAGAAGGATCCCACCATTTTTCCAGCGACCTTGGCAATTGATTTGATATACGTGTTCCATTTCAGGTCAGGAGTAAAGATCAAGCCCAGAAGCTTGTCAAAACATGAAGCCTCCCCAAGACGAGAGCCATTCATTTCAACCTATGCCAGGTTGGCATCAGAGTTAAATCATAAAAACTTATCCGGGTAGATAGACGAGTAACTTATCTTGCCTTTAGTAACAATGTATATTTGATCATGTTTTCGTTTTGTCTTAACTGAAATACCTCTGAAGTAGATTTAGGACACATAGATAACAAGCCAAAGCAACATTGTCTATCTGTGTATGGAACGGTCTCTGCTCAATTTTGAGTGTAAACTTGATATATAGGGTATTTGGACCAGTGGGACGAATTCAATTTGTTTTTTAGCCGGTAAAAAATCGATAAGGGGTCAAAATTAAAAAGAAAATTTTTTTTATGGAACTTGACTGACGTAAGTCAACTAAACATGCTACTTCTATGCATGTACAACTGTACATTTTTAAAGGTTTAAACAACGTTATTTAAAAAGAATTTTATATGCGTATGGACTTAGCCGTGGCTACCGTAATATGATGGCCTAGCGACGACTATAATTTAGTCTGGTGACGTCATGAACATCGGTCTGTTGAAATTTGACCACGTTTCTCATGACTAAACCGGAAGTTGGTTTAAAGTTTTGGAGGGTTAAATAAATTTAAACATGCCGTCGAGATGTATAGTTCCAAAATGCCGAGGTAACTACGAAAATGGACCAAAAGTTACCGTGTTTTCATTTCCCCCCCAAAAAAGGAAATAATTTACCAGTGGATTAATGTAATAAAAAGAAAGGATTTTATTCCATCTAAATATAGCAGAGTAAGTGTTAAAATGTTTGAGATATTTAAAAAAATAAAAAATAAAAAAAAATAAACGCGCCTTTTTTTATTTTTATTTATTTATTTTTTTTTAGAACGTATTTTAAAATAAAAATGAAAGTATGTATATAAAAAATGAATTTTACATGTAATCTAAGTTATGTGCTGAAATAATAAATTATTATTTAGAAACTTATTTAAAATGGGGAGTATGGTGAAAATATTATGTACTTTCACCTAACAATTTAATAAAAGCGATATCGTAAAAACGGAATTCCTTGTTTAAATAATTCTAAAATAAGAAAAATCATTTATCTTTTTAGTTCAATTATTTTACTGTGCAATATTTATATCAGCGTAAAATAGATTAAACTTTTTAAAAAAATTTATGACCGTTTTTGTTATCCTAAAAGCTTATTAATAATTATTTGTGGTAAATGTCGTGGCCCTGTAGGTGTCAGAATTTTGGAGAATATACTTCCAAAACAAACTATTAAAATTGTTTAAATACATAATAGAAATATTATTTTTTATTTTAAAAAAAAGTGTTTACAAAATGCCGGCAATAAAAAATAATATTTCTATTATTTTTTAAACAATTTTAGTAGTTTATTTTGGAAGTATATTCCATAAAGAAAATAAACAACCCACTTTAAACGGAGAAATTACGAGTTTTGTATATGTTATTCGCAGTTTTGTGTTAAGATTGTCAAAAATTCCCCCAAAATTCTGATACTGCTAGTGGCGCTGTAAACGAAAATAACGTTTAAAATTACGGCAAACGAGTAGTTTCCAAGACATGAAGAAATGTTAGTTTTAAAAAATGGGGGATCACTTTTCTATAAAAATTTAACGTAAAATGAGCATCCACTTTATGGCCATCGTTTTTTTTTTTTTTTTTTTTTAGGGCGCTTTCTTTTTATAACAAATAAAAGCGAAGAAAAATGAGTATGGCCACCTTTATGTTGGGGGTTAGGAGTCAACGTACAATGAACAGAGTTTAACGTAAAATGAGCACCCCCCCTTTCAAAAAGTGTAAACAGAATTTTTGTCAGGGAGAGGAGTCAAGTGTAGGTGCTCATTTTACGTTTAGTTGTGTTCATTCCTACATCAAAGAGGCACTTCGCCTTTTTTGAGGCGAAAATGTAATTTTTTTAAAAAATTGCTCGTTGCCCATGTAAAAAAAAAAAAAAAAAGAAGAAATTGGCCATAAAGTGGGTGATCGTCTTAGGTTAAATTATCCCCCCCCCCTTTTTTTTTAACTAACATCTCTTTATATCTTGGAAACTACTAGTTTGCCGTAATTTGGTTTTTAGCCGGTAAAAAATAGATAAGAGGTCAAAATTAAAAAAAACATTTTTTTTAAATGGAACTTGACTGACGTAAGTCAACTAAACATGTTGCTTCTATGCATGTACAACTGTACATTTTTAAAGGTTTAAACAATGTTATTTAAAAAAAAAAAAATTATATGCGTATGGACTTAGCCGTGGCTATCATAATATGATGGTCACGATTTAGCTCAGATGGTAACACGAATAATGCTGGAGAGCTATATGTTTTGGTTTCGATTCTAGCTAATGGCACCCAAGTCATATGCGTGTATATTCTTTAACTTTTGAAATCGCTACTATATATTGGGTACAATGTGATAATCAATAGAGTATTGGCTCTATAATAGTAAATACGAAATCTGCATTTAATGGATTTGTATTTAATAAACTGTGTATGTGTGTGGGGGGGGGGGAGAGTGCGTGTGTTCATTTAATATGGTGGAAAACGCAGACAAAAAAAAAAAAAAAAAAAAAAAAAGAATCCTAAATTGTGCACACACAATTATTTCATTATTGTGATCCAGATATTTCGTTTGCGTAAACAGGAAATACTCCATTAAAAATGTCTCGCATTCTTTGTCATTCATATTAAACGATGTGTATGTGAGAATGTTATTCTGGAAAGCTGTTTTTCATTATTCAATTTCATTTCATGTGATCCTTCTTCCATCTCTAAAATTGTTTTAACCTTTGCTATGACGTATTTAAACAATGTCATGGCGTGTAAAGACAATAATAGTCGCGCACGCGCGCGTGTGTTGTTTCGTCGTAAACTTAAATGCAATCCTGTCTTTCTATTTACTTCCCCTCGAGGGCAGAGTCAAACACAAGATCGTTTTTTAACGTGGATATAATCCAGCTTCCCCAAAAGTGGCAGTCCTATAGGGACAACAAATATATTTGCTTCAGTCTAGAAGGATTTTTTTGTTTATAATCAAGATTGTCTGCTCTTTTGGACTTCCAGTTTTTTGCTCTGCAGATGGGACGACGGTAACAAGCAAGATATAGTTTCGCATTTGATAAATGACCATTTTCCTCTCAGATAACGTAAAAGTCTCCCCCCCTTTCCGCCATGTTAAGAATGGTATTCTTGTTCGCTTGACCATGTCTAATTATTCAACCAATTGGACAGCAGAAACCGGAAGTAAAAAAGAGCAATCTTGATTCTCAAAGCACAGAAAAGATCAGGTGTAGGATGGGAGCAGATACCACACTTTACTCTTAGCTATAAGAAAGATGAAGGAAATGCAAGCCTCTGTCTACATGTCCGCTTCACACTTGTCTTCATAGGTGTCATTTTTTTTTTTATTCATAGGGCTAGGACAACAATATTTTTATCATTGTTTGGACTCTCCAGTATATACCCGACACAGACACAGTTAATCAATCGAGAACACCATCACTCTATTAAAAAAAAAAAAAAAAAAAGATATCAATGGATATATACTCGATAGTCAAAACAATAAAAAGAATATTCTGTTTATTAGCCGTAGTTATTAGTCACCATTTATGAAGTCCAAACGCCACTCGAGGTTAAGGTTTAATGAGGCGTATAGATTGTCGGTTGAATGATAAAGAATAGTATGAGACTAATTGAAAATAGACAAAATTTGCACAATTATGAGTACGGTTTATCTATATGCTTATATATATATATATTTTTTTGCCCTGACAATGATATTAAAAGCCTAATTTCTCTTTTTAAAAATTATTAAAACGAACTTAATATACTCAGTCATGGATATGCGAGCTACTAAATAAATGTTAACTAATCTACATATTCCTTTGAAAAATGACCATTAATTATTAATTTTTTATGGTTTCTTATATGATAGGTTTCATTTCACTATTATGCTGAATTTTATTTATGTATAGTTTGTACATCGTGTATAATTGCATAGAATTTAGGATGAAAACATGGAAATATATCTGTGTGTGTACGAAACGTCTCTACAAAACTCCTCTGAATATTGGGTCTTTAGACTTAAAACTTGATATATAGAGTATTTGGACCCCGGAACACTTTCAATTTGATTTTTAGCCTTTAAAAATAGCTGCTAAAGGGATCAAAATTGAAAAAAAAAAAAAAAAAAAAAAAAAAACAGTTGACCTTAGTAGGAGTAAATTAACTAACTTCTGAGTATGCGTACATATACATTTTTAGCTTGAAAGCATTTAATTTTTAGCCTTTTTTTATCCATCACACGATAACTCAAGCTGAAGCGTGGATGGATCACTGAATGTTTGGATTTTAATTCCAGCTGATGGCAGAGAAGCATTTTTTTTTTTTTGTTTTTACTTGAAATCATTGCTATTAATGGAGAATTAACTCTTTGATAGTAAATACGAAATTTGCAATAATTAAAATATATTTAAGCCTATTTTATGAGCGGGCAACGCCATGCAGCCTGCTAGTAAATAAATAAAAGAATATATAACAAGATTTTTAGAAATAGTTATTACAAGGGCCCACCTTATGAATAACAATGAACTTCTCCGCCTATAATATTAACCTCACCTGTCTGTTTAAATGTATGTATGTATCTATGTATGTATAAAATTTTTGACAGAGGTGAACGATTTTCATGAGATGGTTATCATTTTGAAGCATGATCCTTCGGATGATAAATATTAAAAAAATTGAATAAAAACATGAATTCCTTCACCCTCAACTGGGCACTTTTCTTCAGGGAGGGGTCGCTTTTTTCGCCGATATTTTCAAAAGTCATCACCTTTTTTTGATTGTTTAGCCTTAATTTAAACCTGTGTTACTTCCGGTTTGGTGATGGGCGCACCAACAAACATGTCACTTTTTTTTTTTTTACTTTCTTTTCCTCCTTCGCAGTGCGGGTTCAAGCCTGACTGCCTTACTACCGCTTTTTTTTTACACAGTGATCACCACTTATCAAGGCCCGGAAGCCACTCAGGGATAAGGGTTATTGCAAGTACATTACGTTAGTGTGGAGATTTGATGAAGTGTTTACTTAAGGGGGCGGTTGATTAGGAATTTGTTAACATTGGACTTGAAGACATCCAAGTTGTAGTCCAGTGGGAAGCAGGCAGACGGAACAGAGTTCCACAGGCGTGCAGTTCTAAGAAAGAAGCTTTGTTCATGGAATCCGCGTTTTGATTTAGGCACAGATATATACAGATTTCTTTTTTTGCTCAACCAACACCTTTACACACATCTCCACTTCCTTTTTCACCTTCACGTCACGGGTTCGAGCTGCCTGCCTGCCTACCACAACTTTTTTTTCTTTTCCTCAACATACACCTTCAAACACCCGGGCAATGCCGGGCACTCGGGCTAATCTATAATATAAATCTCACCTGTCTGTTTATGTCTGCCTAAAACTTTTGACAGAAGCGATGGATTTTCACGGGATCGGCATCATTTTGAACCTTGATGACTTGCATGACAAATATCGAAAAATTGGCCAAAAAAACATTAATTCCTACAAGGAGGAGTCACTTTTTTTGCGAGCCATTTTTGCAAGTTATCATATCGGTTAGATTGACTTTGTCTAATTTTAACGTTGTGAACTTCCGGCTACGTCATGGAATAACGGTAAGACGTCAGATTTGCTTTCACTCTTTTTCTGTCTTCGCGTCACACGTTCGAGCCTGCTTGCCTATTACCACCATTTTTTTTTTGCTCAACACACACCTTCAAACACCCGGGCAACGCCGGGCATCCAGTCTAGTTTATTATAAAGATCAATTAATTTGAATAGCTATGAGGACAGTTTATGGATAAATAATAGAATTGAAATATTTTAAAAGACTAAGGATCCTGTCGAGGGGAGGAGTGCACTATGACTATTTTGATGAAATGTTCAATGTGAAACATTTCATGAGTTTATTGTCTACTATCAGTGCATAGTCGCTGAGTTTATGAAGTGGAACAAACTAGTATCAATGTACATGGTTCATTCCTAAACTAATTAATCGATTATTATGAATTTTGAAATACAACTTATAGGCGTTAGGGTTAGGTAATGTGGATTATATTTAGTTTCGATTAGTTTTATGCAAAGGGATAGAGGAAGCACTTTGCGAAATTTCAGACGTCTCTTCCATTTTTGTGAAACTTTAACAAATATTTAATTCCACAAATTTCAAGTTTATTTGGAGTATTTTAAGTTTTTATATGACACTAGCAGGCCGCCGGCATTGCCCAGTCGTAAAATACGCATAAATATCATATTTTAATTTGTACAGAAACTGAGATATGTGTATGCGAGTATTGTTTTTACTAAACAGTTCACTTCTTGTAAGTAGCAAGAAAAAACAGAAATACTCGAGCTGAGATCGAAACTAAAACCTAAAAACAATGAGTCAAATACGATGCCCATTAGGCCAGCTTGACACGTCTTTAAAAAGTGTTTTTAAACCTACTTATTCTAAACATGAGGAAGCTGTCATGTGAACCATTCACGCATGTGCATTCGTGAAACGGTTGATAAACAGATAAAAATCCGATTACCCCCCCCCCCCCCAATGTACTACTTTTTCAATTTTGACCCCTTAGCAGCCCTTTTTTCCGGATGAAAACTAATTAAAAAATTTTTCACGCGTCTGAATTCCTTATATACCAAATTTCAAGTCTGTAGATAAAAATTTTGTTGAGTATATATGTTGAAAAGTGCCCACATGCACATTCTTACTTATATAGATAATATGAGCGCAGGCTCCCATTTTAAAAATTAAAACATTTCAAATTTTAAATGAATTTGATCCATAGTCATTAGACACGAATTAAGCAAAATTCTTTTGAATTTCAACGTTTTCATTAAGACCCTGAAGCTTAAATTGGAAACATTTTCTAAAATCAAAATCATGTAACGGATTTTGATCTAATTTGAATAAGAATTCTAGACATAAGGTTTTCATATCATTCCTTAATTTGAATCTTGACTAGGAGACATAAAAGAGGTACAAGATTGTTATGCTCGAGGAATTAATTTCTCCATCCTGGGACGGGTATCGTAGTTACGGATGATATATCGATCTATCGAAATAAGCTTCCCATATTAATTGGCCAATTAGTCGAATGGTAATTAGATTTTTTTATGAATGAGGTCAGCTTATGTTTCGATAACACTTGCTATCAACAATTCCATTCCTCCTTTCTTTCTTTTCTAGCTGATCACCCCCCTTCTTTTGACATTTATTTACTTCAATTTACTTGTTTGTCAACCCTTCCCCCACCTCATTTGCTCCATGCGTACCTGGGAAGGTGTGTCAATCAGTGTGAAATAAGATCGTTTCCACAGCAAAAAAAAAAAAAAAAAAAAATTGTTTACCACAAACAATTTCTTGTAATTATGACTTATTTCATTAATCGTGATTATGACTAATGCATTTGTTTATTTCTTTTCTACCTTTACCTCTCTTTCTAGTTTTCTCTTTTATTCTTTTTATTCTTCCTCTTTCTCTGTTCCTCTCCCCTCTCTCTCTCTTTCTGTCCCCTCTCTCTCTTTCTGTTCCTTCCTCTCTCTCTGTCCCCTCTCTCTCTCTTTCCCCCCTCTGTCTCTTTCTCCTTGTCCATCCTCTGTCTGCCCCACCTCTCTTTCTCTGCCCCACCACTCTCTCTTTGCCCCACCTCTCTTTCCTCTCTCTCTAACTCTCTTCCTTTCTTTCTCCCCCTCATCATGTAATTGGTTCCTTTCTCCCTCTTCTCTCATTATTTTTGTAGGTTTAATACCTTGTAAACAAACTACAAACCAATATTGCAATATTCCATCATAAACAATATTGCAATATCACCACAAATGTTAATACTATTTAATATCCCCTTCTCCCCCTCATGCCCTCTTTCACAGATTATCCGTGTTGATACCCAGTAAAACTGACCCTTTAAACCCAGATCGTCTAGTATGATACTAAAACTCTTTCTTATATTGTTTTGTGCGTGGAATGTATGACGTCATCCATTAAAATTGAGGTGAGAATAACCGAGCACAATCACTAAAAGATGACGTCATCCATTAAATTGGATGATACCCGTAGATATTGAATTGCTTGCGTTGTCCATCAAATCAGAAAGAGGATGAGAGGAAGACATTTTTTGACGTTTTGTCTATAGCGTTGTTGAATATATTATTCAAACTGTGAATATAAATCTTCATTTACAAATGCCGAATGCCCAAGTATCCCTCGCAATACTATGATTTTAATGTCCGTGCAACTGTCCATCCTGTTATCAAAGTAAACAAGTCTTTTCTGGAATCAGTTTTCATGTATTGTTTAGCACACTGAACCACTTTGAAACTCTCGAGAAAACAAATGAAAAAACGAATACTTGTTTAATATTTTACTATCAACATGGGTTTGTCATCCAGCTTTTTGAATACTTTTATCTTCAAACTAATATAAGATTTCCACCTTGCAAACGACAAGAACAAAATCATCAGTATTTTTTGAATAGCCAACAATTACAAGATCAAAGATTTTAATTATAATCTATATATATAAAAGGCAAAATGTGTGTGACCATTTCGTGTGTGTCTTCAAAAGGCTTTTCTCGCACACAGTTCTGAGGTCGTTACAATCGCTTACAACTGTTTATATGGGTCCTAAATAATATGTACGATTTATTTACGTCGACTTTTACAAAATTATTGCTATTTTGGCTTCTCGCGTGTTGATGAGGCTTTTTCGTATAAAAAGCGAAACTAATTTAAAGTTAACAAGTCCTCGGCATTGCGCCGGGAAATGTCCAGAAGCAATCAGCTTTGATCAATGTTGTACATCAGACAATTGCTATTCAATCTGGACAATTGGGAGCTGGTTTCCCTATCCCCAACATTTGTTGGGAAAAAAAAACCCAGTCAAATTTGGGTAAACAACTGCGTGACTTCTATTTGACCTTCTTAATTAGATCAAATGGAAGCAGCAGAGTTAACTTTTATTGCGCACGCCTGTTTTTATAGTTCAATGAATAAATTCAAACCTGTGTGTTGTATGTCGCGGTGGTCTAATGGGTAACGTTGCCCGGTTTTTTTGGTTTTTTTTCACACATTAATTTCCAACTCAAGAGTACGGGTTGGATTCTCATACTTACCTACCGAAACATTTTTTTTTTAAATTATTTAACCCCCCCCCCCGAAGTTTTGATTTACCTCAAGACACCCGGGCATCGCCGGGTACCCCCCCCCCCGCTAGTTTATTATATAAATCTCACCTGTCTGTTTAAATGTATGTATGTATGCATGTTGTATGTTTGTATGTCTGCCTAAAACTTTCGACAGAGGTGACGGATTTTCACGAGATTGGTATCATTTTGTAAGCTCGGCATCTTGGACGACAAATATTGAAGAATTGGCCAAAAACATTAATTCCTTCACCCTCAACTGGGCAGTTTTCTACAAGTAGGGGTCGATTTTTTTAGAGGCATTTTTACAAGTCATCGTATCAGTTGGATTGACTTTGCCTAATCTTAATGTTCCAAATTTCCGGTTGCGTCGTGGAGTAGCGGTAAGACGTCAGATTTTCTTTCACTTTCTTTTCTGCCTTCACGTCATGGGTTCGAGCCTGTCTGCCTGCCTACTACCACTTTTTAAAAAACTTTTGCTCACACCTCCAAACACTTGAGCAACGCCGGGCAACCAGGCTAGTTTATAATATAAGAGAGAAATTACCACCATTATGTCTGCATGTAGTACGTAACCATTCCCTTCAGAACGTCTTATCGTCTAAAACATCACTTTGTACCAAAAACTCTGACGTCAGCAAATAAACGGTCATGATTAAACTCTATTTTCTTTATTTCTTAGTTAATATGGGTTTCTTGATTCGACTAATCAATGCGTTGCATCTTGTTTGTTTTGTAGCTCGAATGACTCAAAATACGAACCGACTACTATCATGTGAATTTCTAATGATTTCTCCTCATTCTTTTTTTTGTTAGAGCCATTATTACATACTTTCTTGATTGTTCGATGATCCTTTTTTAAATCCTGACATTTGAAGTGAAGACTTTCCTTCACTAATAAGCAAACAATTTTTTCAGCTAGTACAAATCAAAAAATAATGTTTGCTAGTATGCTCAATAAACAAAACTTTTTTAGGGAGAAATGACTGTCTGTTCCCAATGAAGAATGAAGCGATAAAATATTAAATATATAACTATATGATTTTGTCTCTGTCTGTCTGTTGGAGAGACGGTTTCTATCAAACTCTTGTCAATTTTTGGTCTACAGACTTGAGACTTGATATATGGAAGATTTGGACCTGTGGAACAAATTTGGTTATGGCTTTTAACTAGTAAATAAAGATTCTAAGAGGTTAAAATTGAAACAATTGGAACTTGGCAGGTGTAAGGCAACTTAAAGTTCTCTTCTACTTATGTACAAGTATACATTTATAGGTAAAACAGACAGCAATTAGACGCAGGTGATTGGGCTCGCTGACACGTGCAAACTTTGGTTATAAGTAAATACTAGATCAGATAAGAGAGGGGGTGGTGCTTCACACAGCAAAATGCGATTGAGGATGATGGCCACTAATTTCTATCTCAGCAAGGCATCATCAGCTGAGAGACCGTCCAAGCCAGACAAGGAGCCATTCATGGACTTCAGGGAACTCTCTACCTCCACCTCACCAAGGGGAGAAAGCACACACCACCACTTATGTCCCTAGACTATACCGGTCTATTATCCAGCTCACCTGATGCAGACAGTTTCTGCTCCCAGAAATCCACGGACCCTGCCAGAAGATGTCTTCAGCAGCAGTTGCTGTATCCATCTATCTCTTGGAGAGAACTGTCGGCACAGTCCTTTTTATGCTAAAAAGACTTTGAATGGCAGCATAAGCTGTCCGCCTTGACATCCTGTTGTCACCATTTGAGGCAGATCCATTCCACCTAAGCTGTCTCTTGTGGGAAAGCCTGCCAGACCGCCTGTGACAGGGTGGCTGGACCGATCTTGCGTTAATCCTCTTCCTTCTTTTGGATGGGGAGAGGTATCACAGGAGGAAGGCTTCAATCTGCTCGGTGACCACTTTCTGATTAGTACGCTGATGGATTGAACAAAGTATCTGCCGCAGTTCAACACAAGCCTGATCAAAGAAAGACTCAAGCTCTTCAACAAGCACCTCGACTGGACCCTCCACCTCTTGTCGCCAGACACAGTCATCCACAACTGGACTGGCTGAAACGCACCCTATATCTCTACAAAGCCAGCATTCACCCATGCATGGAATATTGTTGCCACATCTAGGCTTCTGCATCCACCACCAATTTCTCTCTCTCTTAGACAGGGTCTAAAAGAAGAGCTTCAATCTAACCCCTGTCGCATTGTTGCAATGTTGCATCTCTGTGCCTGCTTTACAAGTGTTTTAGTGAAATGTGTTCTGGTGAACCCCTTGCATTCGTACCCCTTTGACATAATACCCCAGCAAACCAATTTAGCAACAAAACCCCACCCCTTCACTGTAGAGATAGTTAGATGCCAGAAAGCCTTTCACTCTAAGCTTCTTTCTTTGGACTGCTAAACTTTAGAATCTCCTTCCTGAATTACTGATGGTAATAATATGCACAAATTTAAATGTAATGTAAACAAACATCTTGATCCTCTCCTAACATAGTCTTTTGTAAACATGGTCCTAAATAGTAGCTCATTATGTCTAAATTACATTATACATTGTCTGTGGTGTTTTTTTTTTTTTAAGACCAATTATTTCGATGATACCCCCTCTCAAATAAAATCCGTTGGTCATGCTATAATTGAATGCTTATATCTTATTGATTACAAAAATATCTATGTTGTGCTGAAACATTTAATACGTAAATGCTTTTTTTTTTTTTTTGATAATTGTTTTAATGAGAATCAATTTCTAGTTCAAGTTGACAGATTTTTAGAATGAATTAAGGAAATAAATAAAAACTTACAGAAAAACATCGTTATTCCTGATTATTTATTTTACTGCAAGTGAATAGCACACCAATTATTAACTATCAAGTAAAATGATTTCTTGAACTGCTAGTACCGTTAGTACATTAACGAGACAATTCTAACAATTTTCCTATCCGAAATAAGTATTTTGTGAAAGAAACAAAAGCAAAGTTTTCATGTTGGTAAGAACATATCGATTGGCTAAGCAGAATCGAATATCGATTTGTAAAAAGCAATAATGCTACTTTATTTCCATTGATTGCAGTTCCTCCCTTTGCTCTCTCGCACTCCCCGATAACTCTCACGGTGGCACCATATTATCTGTTCAGTAAAATTGTCCAAATTGTCATGTTCCAAAAAAACAGAAGTAATGAAGTCTCTTACACCATTTACATTAAAGGCCAAGTTACATTTTGATATTTCCCAAATTCCTAAGCTGTAAAGATATTGTTCGGCCAAAATGAATGCAATGAAATATAAGCATTGACAATTTGCCATTATCATCATCATAATTTCTGTGTTTTTTTTTTTCATTGACACATCAAGTGAGGTCAATCAGTTGTATTTAGTTTCACATCGACAACACGAATTCATTGATGTCCACTAAAGGGGCGAAGAGGTGGAGGTAATGTGCGTTTTCTCATGCCACACCCATAATAAACCCCTCCATCACTTTCCGTTCTTCTGTCTCTTTTTCCTATACTTACTTTCTCACTTTCTTCCCTCCTTTCTTTTTCTCGTCCGTATGTCTTTCCACTCCTGCCCATCTCTGTTCTCTTCCCCTCTCTCTGTGTCTGTTCTCTCTCTCTTCCCCTCTCTCTTCTCTTCCTCTCTCTCTCTCTCTCCGTCTCTGTTCTCTTCCTCTCCCATTCTGTTCTCTTCCCCCTCTCTCTCTGTTCTCTTCCCCCTCTCTCTCTCTGTTCTCTTCCCCCTCTCTCTCTCTGTTCTCTTCCCCCTCTCTCTCTCTGTTCTCTTCCCCCTCTCTCTCTGTTCTCTTCCCCCCTCTCTCTCTGTTCTCTTCCCCCTCTCTCTCTCTGTTCTCTTCCTCTCTCTCTCTCTGTTCTCTTCCTCTCTCTCTCTGTTCTCTTCCTCTCTCTCTCTGTTCTCTTTCTCTCTCTCTCTCTCTCTCTCTGTTCTCTTCCTCTCTCTATCTGTTCTCTTCCTCTCTCTCTGTTCTCTTCCTCTTTCTCTCTCTCTCTGTTCTCTTCCTCTTTCTCTCTCTCTCTCTCTGTTGTCTTCCTCTCTCTCTCTCTGTCTGTTCTTTTTCTGCCTCTCTCTCTGCCTGTTTTCTTCTCTCTCTCCGTCTCTCTTACCTGCTGCTCTCTGTCTCCGTTTTTCTTCCTTGCCCCTCTCTCTTTTTCCCTGCTTCTCACTCTTTACCTCTCTCTCCCTCTCTTTTTGATTTTCTTCCGCCTTTCGCCCCCCCCCCTGCCTGTATATTCCATCTACACACCCTACTTGTAGTGTGCAACCAAGTAAAACGACCATTACAACCCTACCTTCCTTCCTCCATCATCCCAATCATTGTTAACTCCAACATTCTTGACATGCCGATTGACTCAAGGAAACCATTTTCCCTGCCTGGGACTTTCCATTCATTTCGCTCTCTTCATTCAGGTTCTTCACTCGCTCGCTCGCTGGCTGCTGCTGATAATGATCCCGATACTTTGTCTCTCTTTCAATGCTGCACCCCCACCCCACTTCCTTTTTCAATCTTAAAACTATTATTCAACTCTGTCGTGATTGCAGGACGTTCCCAGAGAAGGAAAAAGCAGCAGATCAGGGCGGTGTGTGTGTGTGTGTGTGTGTGTGTGTGTGTGTGTGTGTGTGGATGGGGGGGGGGGGGTGTCGACTCCTCATCTACATTCAGATTCTTTTCCTCTGTGTCGTCAATCTGTTTTTTTGTTTCATTATGATTGTTCGAAGTATGTGCGTATTCTGAAATTTGTAACTTTTTTTTTCTTTTTTTCTTTTTACTTGGCCACTTTTGTTGTGGATTAGTTAGGAATTGTTGTTGTTATTATTATTAACAACAACAACAACAGACACTAAATGTAGTAATTCTAAATACTAGAAGTGGAAAATAACTGATAGTAAACAAGACTCCGTTCGGTAATCGTGACACCTTGCACTGATGATTCCCGATTGGATGAAACGAAACACTAGTGTCTGTAAAAATTATAGTAGTAGTAGTAGTAGTAGTAGTAGTAGTAGTATATTGTTTTTAAAATATGATTATCCACTGACACATGTTTCACTGTCTACGACTCATCAGAGTGGGTGAATCTAGCGAGATGATTTGTATCCGACGAAATACGTGTCAGTGGATAATTATATTTTAAAAACAATATATATACCGCTCTCCACTTGGGGGTACTAAATTGGAAAAATGGAAAATTATTCCCAACTCGCATTTAGGTAAAAAAATCTGTCTCTCTTTCTTTCTTTCTAATATATATATATATATATATATATATATATATATATATATATATAGCATATCAACTTTGGTGAGGACACAGTGTAGCATCTTTTCTGATTCTACATTTTGACTATTTTGTCTTCAGTAAGTGAAATCGGAATCTTTCTAGACCGAGGCGAGTTTTATTTTATTTTTTATTCCCCCCCCCCAAGTCCAAAGTGTCTAGCTTTGGAAGGTCTATTTTCCTTGCATTAAAAACCGACATACATAATTTATTTTCAAATATGATAAATTAGCATTTCTAATAACCTAATAAATAAACACCTACCGTTGATGTTATTTTTGTAGGCGTTGAGCATTTTTTTCTGTTTTGGGTTCATTTGCTAATAAAAATTTCAAATCGAAATCGACCGCCTACTTTAAGTTGTCTAACATGTTTAACAATTGTTAAGTGACGTCAGCGTCATTCCCAGCTACACTAATCTCTTTTCTTTTTTTAACACTGAGCGTCAAATATGACGCAAAGTCTGGTTTAAAATTGGGTTCTGTCACGGTTAGCTTGATATTAAATGAAGTAAGATGCATTTTATTAATCTGCCATGATCTACTGTTTTAATACAAGGAATTTACTGCCTGAAAAACAGGACTATGAAGTTGGAACGTATAAGGTCTGACTCCTAGAATTCCGCAAATTCCGACTCCTTGCAAATCTTTTGATATCCAGAATTAAAAAAAAAATTAATTTAATTTTTATTATTTATTTATTCATTTTTATTTATTCATTTTATTTTTTATTTATTTTATTTACGTTTATTAATTTTTATTTTATTATTTATTTATTTATTTATTTTATTTTGTTTTATCTTTTATTTATTATTTGCTATTAATTATTTATTTTTAATTACTTTTTAAAATTTTTACCTTTTTTTCATTTTTTATTTTTTTTTATTTTCTACTTTTTTTAATTACTTACTTTTTTACTTTTACTTTTTTGATTTTTACTTTTTGATTTTTACTTTTTTGATTTTTACTTTTTTAATTTTTACTTTTTTAATTTTATACTTTTTTAATTTTTTACTTTTTAAATTTTTTACTTTTTTATTTTTTACTTTTTTTAATTGCTTACTTTTTTACTTTTACTTTTTTGATTTTTACTTTTTTTAATTACTTACTTTTTTACTTTTACTTTTTTAATTTTTTACTTTTTTTATTTATTTTTTATTTATTTCTTATTTCATTTATTGGGTATTAAAAAAAAGTTCCACTCTAACTCGCAGCAATCGTACGAGTTTTTCTCTGACTGATACCCTGGTTTAAAGGGTATTATTTTACTTTAAGGCCCGTCTCACGATCGTATATAACAAAATATTTTTTTTTTGTAGATTTTGGTGTTTAAAACGAATCTGAAAACCGTTTCCGTCGCTAAAAAATAGTTTTCATGATATGAAGAAATTACTTTTTCGAAAAGTGGATGATCACTTTTCCATGTAAATTTAACCTAAAATGAGCACTCACTTTCTGGCCACTTGAGATAGGGAGCATTTTTTGTGTTTATTGGCTAAAACGTTTTTTGATTTCTTTTGCATGGTATTAACCCCTGAACTCTGGGACTATTTTCCATTTCACAGCCTATCCTTCGTTTACGCTTAGCGCGAGCATAAACAAAGGCTGTTAAATGTGCACTCGCGTACCAAACTGCCTTGTCATAGTGTAGTATTGACGAAAAATTAAAATTAGACGAAAAACAAGTAGTTTTCCAAATATTAAACTATATTAGGACCCACATGTTGTAGCAGTTTACGTTGCAAGGGAAACCAAGACAAAGGATAACTCGAACTCACTTTTTCGAGCAATAACAACATTTCTTTTCTCATTCTCCCGCCACGCGTGACTTCGTTTTCTCTAATGTGCTCACTCTCCTTTATATAGTCTTTTTCTTTACAGTGAAGTCATCTCGTTTGCACTTGCATACGCGCGTTCGCACTCTGTTACATGTGTGTGTGTCTGTAAATATATATATTTATTTATATTTAAAAAATTTTACAGTCGATAGCGCCGGTTTCAAATCCAATACAGGGGTATCAGTTAATGATTAAGGAATATTGGACTTTCTTCAACCTGTTATTTTATCTGCTCTTCCCGGAAATGGTGACCGCACGTTTATATATATATATATATATATATATATATATATATATATATATATATATATATATATATATATATATATATTATTGTCGACCCCTTTAAGAAATAAAATTCAAATTGCGCGCTGTCTGGGAAATGGAAAAAGTCGACCAGCTGGCCTCTTGTGCGAGATCGTGCCTTCTTGTTATTCGATCATTATAAGATCGTATGTATCAAACGTTTAGTTTCATTAATGCTAAAATTTTCCTTAATTTTGTGGCTTTGAATAGTCAAAGGTGAGCTTCGTATCCTTCGACTAGTGTTGATCGTCATCTCCTGCAATGATGAGTGCGTAAGCATGAAACACTAGTGTCGATATATATATATATATGTGTGTGTTAGTGTGCGTTAAAGTAAATAAATTTATATATGCTCTGTTATATTTAATAGACAAAGCTTCTAATTAAAAAAAAAAAAAAGGAGCATTGCTATACATGAAAGAATGAAAAATAATTGCAAAAGCGTACTTTCCACATATATCTATGCATGTAGTTGAGTTTGTCGCACTAACATTGATATTAAAAGCTTACTTTTTCTATTTAAAAACCAACTAAACATACTCAATCATGGATATGCGATTGACTTCATAAATGTTAACTAATTTGCATATTCCTTTGAAAAATGAACTTTCATTAATTCATTTTTATGGTTTCTTATTGGGTAATTGGTTTCATTTAACTATTACGTTCAGTTCTATTTGTGCATATTTTCTACATTATGTATAATTGTGCAGCATGAAAAAGTTGTAAGTAACCTTTGTGTGTGTGTGTGTGTGTGTGTGTGTGTGTGTAGAACATTTTCTACTAAATTCCTCTGTGAATTTTTGATCTACAAACGTGAAACTTGATATGTAGGGAATTTGGATTTGTAAAACAAATCCGTTTTTGTTTATAGCCGGTAAAAATAAATGCTACGGGATCAAAATTGTAAAGAAAGAAAAAAGTACTTGACATGCGCCTGGATGCATGCATAAACATACATTTACATACATTTAAGTCGATTAAATTTTAACGTTTTCTCATCGATAGCTCAAACAGTAACGACTAAGGATGGTGCGCTGAATATTTTGGTTTCAATTCTAGCTGATGGCACTCAAGTCATTTTTATTATTATTATTATTATATTATGCCTAATATATAGTTCAAAAGATATCCCTTTTTATTCATTGTTTTTTTTTTTATTATTTACAACTTAAAAAAATGACTTGGAAAAAAACTGTCTTGCTCACAAACAATACTCATCAGGAGAGTAAAAAATGGGTCTTGGGTTTACTTTCGGTAGCTTCGTAACACGCTTTCTTTAATCCTGATATTCCATGAGTGATGTTTCTGAAAAAAGGGGGAAGAATTGCTGTTTTCTGGGCCGGAATACGTACATCTAACAGTTATTGTTAAGTTTTATTTTTAATTATTATCTTGAAGTATTTTATTTATTTAGCCTTTTTATATCAAGCCTTGTCTGGGGCGCTTTTGATAAAAAAAAAAAACAAACAAAAAAAACTTCAAATTAACTGCTGCTATAGAGAATTTACTCGACTTACACAAAAACAAGTTTTGTGGTGAAAATTTAGTCCCAAACTTACCTACAATTCTTATAATTAAATTTACATTAAAAAAAAAAAAAGAATTCATATTTATATTAAAAAATAATGTTAATTCTTCGAGTTTGCTGCTGGCGTTTGCGTTCGTTTGAATATATATTGAATTGCCTCCCTTAGTATATTACACATGGAGGAATAGCAATTTATAAACATGCATATCGAAACATGCACATCGCGTGATATCTAATTAATTACCTGCCCTGATGTTACGCATCTATCTTTTTTTCTTTTTTTTTTAAATTTTAAAGAATAAAAAAATGAATCAATAATATATTCTGTCTTATTTACAGCTTCTTCCAAACATTCAAAAAGATTGCCAAGTCTTCGTTGGTAGAAATTAAAAGCAATAATGAAGTAAAAGCAAAAGTTATCTAATATATTCCTTTTGGTGCTTTACTTGCAGAGCTGTTTCTCTTTCAATATGTGATTCATTAAATGTAACCCTAACCTTGGAGTATGTGTGGATCACGTCACGCGTGGAACTCCGTTTCGTTGACCCGCTTTCCAGCTGACTACATCGTCGTTTTCAAGTCCAATGTAAACAAGTTTTTGTTGAGCCGTCTCCTTAAAATAATCAAATTATACCAAATTCCCACTACTAACAATTACTATGCTGTTGCCCCGATAACCACCATATGTTCATTAAACCTTATCCTCGAGTGGCCTTCTGGCTTTGATTAGTGGTTACTTCTTTGTAATATATAAATAGTTCAGTATATTGGATTAGAAAATATTCTGTGGGTCAGATATTGGAAGAGCACCGTTCGGCTTTAACATGATGCTCTATTTTAATAGTGTGAAATTAAAATTAACTTAAAGTAACTCGAAAAAAAAAAATGAGTATCTAAAAATTACTCAAAGTGCATTATATATTGAAACAGATACATAACGCGTCTTAGAGGGTATGTTTGTTTTCCAGGGGAAGCTGACACAAGTTGCATCCGAAAGACGGGCTCGGAGGAAGCACGGTGACGGTTCTTGCGGACCAAGGCATGGCCGTGGCCGTCGTAAAATAAGTAGAAGTTTACGGTGGTAGTGACCAGAACTTTATGAACACACAATGTTACCCTTTGCGACTGTCACGTTTGCATTGGCCTCTACAGTCACGGTCGTTGAATGCTCCAGACAAATGGGATGCTATTTATGACCAACTCTGATCGACGAAAGACTACTACTACTACTACTACTACTACTACAACTACAACTACAACTACATGTTAAACTTATTAGATTTTGTTATTCAAGTTGAATTATATTTCTTACATTTTGTTATTCTGGCGTTTCGTTTCTGATAATGATATGCTTTATTCTTGATACGATATACATCACGAAAAATAAAATAACTGTAATCGGGGTTGGTAAGTGAGAGGCGAAGGGTGGAAAGAGTAGAGCTGGTAAGAATGCTAAGAGTAGCGTGGTTTAGATCCGGCTCACATTATTACTGAATATTGGAAGACTTTGAAATAAGAAGACAGCACAGTCGGAGCAGAGGAAAGGGGGTGATTTTTGGATTCTTATGAGTTAGATTTTCTAATTCTCGATTCCACAAACCTGATCGTGAGAGGTTGTTTAGTTTATTGGGACGAAATTTCGGAAATCGTAATACTGAATTTCACATGAAAAACAATGGTATCTCCTCGTATTTTAAAGATGATCATATCCAAAAATTACGAAAATCGATAAGATAGAAAATTATTTATTAAAGAAAATAAAAATAAAATTTGATGAAAACAATCGTAAGACACAGGAGAGTTCGAATTCTGTAGAAGCGCCGTTCTCTCCCACGGCAAGAACTTAGACACCAGGGTCGGAAAGTAGGATTAAAAAATCAGCCCCCCCCCGGGCACTGGCCTGCAAAAAGTGCCTGGGCAGCCCCGTCGGCATTGTCTGTAAAGGGCGCTTCAGGCGATTAGCAATAAACTCACCCCTTAAGAGAAAAGGCAAAGCCTGGGAAGGTGGACCTCCTAGAACTGCACGACAGAACTAAACTCCCATTGCAAAATCAACAGGAACCGAATCATTACTGGAATGGTTTAATGATAATCTGTTGAATTTGGGGGGTGGGGATCGCAATCCTCGTCGTATTTTATGAAAATGTGTTTTTTAATTAGCAAGAATATTTCTGCAGTTTATTTAAATCAGTTAGAGGAATCTTCTGATGTATTGCAAAACGAATGAATCGTTGCTGTGTGTGCGCGCACTCGTTCGCGCCTGTGTGCGTGTTCTGCTCTGCGACTGTATTTTTATGTAAACAAGCGCACACATTCGTCCTTAAATATAGGTACGCATGCACGTACACGTGTATACTGCGCTGTCCACGCTTTTTCAAGGCCGTGGAATAAACAATATTTAAAAAGAGATTTGATGTCTCTATAATTGTAGTTACGTTATATTCTGAAATCTACATCCGTTTTTCGTTGAATTTTTTTTATTTTCTCATTTTAATATTTATACTCTGAGCTTCGGGTAAGATTTTCATTAATTATGCAATGTTTATTGAGAAGAAATGGCGGCTGTCAGAGTAATTAGGATATTGTATATTTATTTAAGTTTACATTATTTTAAAAATACTGTTTTAATAAACAATTTCCCGGTTTTGATTTCTAGACCTTTAAGTTCATAAACACAACAGCTTTGTATATAATAATTTATATATTTAACAAAAGAAAATTATTTGTGTTATTGTATTTATAATAACTATTAACTATTTGCAGTTTTTTTTTTTATGAGTGAAAACTTAGCAATTTTAAACATGATTTGCTATATTGGCGTCATTTTAAATTACCCGATATTATTGATTCATTGAAGGTGTTTATTGGCCGGCATATTTCGATTCATATATGTATATTTTTTTATAAGGTGCGTACATTTGTTATATTGAATTTCTTAGCTTTATGATGGCTACTAAATATTCGCGGTTTTTGTCTCGCATTGGACTCCAACACCAGTTGGAGTAAAATAATAATTTTAAAATAATTTTACTACAACACTGTTGGAGTAAAATAATACGCCCTATTATTTTACGGCCCTCTCCACCTTTTTTCCTTTTTGCAATTTTATTTTTATTTATTTATTTATTTTTTTTTGCGATAATCAAACAGTTTTAAAAATGGAATTGAAATATATTACATTTTTTTAAAATCATTTTTAACAAATATTAATTTTAATCAAATGAGGTTCAGTTTTTCATTTTTAAGCCCGTTGTTTTTTTTTTTGTTTTTTTTTTGTTCATTTACAAGTTACCTAAGCGTTAAAGTATTTCATATTCTCTGCATGGATACGACTATCAAACGATATCTCTTGTTTCTCGTCTATACGTCACTTTCGCAAATAAACATGGAATTACTTTTTTTTATTATTTATTTACTAATAATAGAATATTAAAGTCAAATATAAAATAAGGACAAAACTAAACGTTAAAAAAAAAAAAAACATCTGTTGAAAAATTATAACTAATAACTATAATTTGAATTATTTTATCTAATCCATCCAGCCGGGTAAAGTACAATTTGATTATTATATAAATTTAACATTTCTCTTTTCTTTTTTCTCCCCCCCCCCTTACTCATCAGTAAATATGACGCATTAATTTTTCTCTGACACTGGTTGCAATGTGAGACAAAATTAATCGGAATCATTTCTCAGCAATTATAAAGCCAAAATCTTCAATATCTTCACTCAACATTGTCACACCCACAGTGTGTGTGTGTGTGTGTGTGTGTGTGTGTGTGTGTGTGTGTGTGTGTGTGTGTGTGTGTGAGTGAGCCGTTCAGACTGATCGTTGCTGATTATTCGAACCGTATGAACCACATCACATGATCAGTTAATGGAAGATATTCAGCGAAAAAGACATTTGTCAAACTATGTAGAATTTTATTGATAAAACAAAAACTGTCTTGTTCTTCAAAGATAATCTATTCACAAATTAGTAACCTTTTAAAAAATTATTTCTGGGGTCAGAAAAGGAGAGAATGCGTTCGTTTTTGGCTACCCCCCCCCATCAAATGATGAGGAGGGGTGGGGGCTTTGGAAATAAGAGAAGTCTTATCGTCTTGTTTGATTGGATGCAAATGGGGGCAACCGAGGAACGCGTAAACAACCTCGTTATCGTAGGTTTCAATATGGATTGAAGGAGTAGTAGTTGCATCACGGCACCGCACCACCAACGTTATTTATTTTTATTCTCCCCCACCCCCCTGGTCAGGTGTTGAAAAAATATGATGGAAGAAGAAACGTTAGGGTTAGATTAACACGGTCCGCTAAATCAACCCCTAACAAAAATATGAGATTATACTTCTTTTAGGCGATCACGTGTGAACACCCCAAGGTACTTAGCGAAAAGAAAATCAAAACCTTAGAATTTAAGGTAGGGGATAATTACATAATAGCATTAAAAAATCTCTAATTGTTTACCCTCCACCATTTATTTATGCTACTCTTATTTCACCCCAAACAAAGCACAGTGTCACTTTGACATAAGGGGCTACTAATTAGGGCCCAAATTACAGGGATATTATGTAGGGAGTTGAGTAGCGAGATATCTGTTCATATTACACTTGAACTTCTACATATCGGTACAGCTAGAGAAGCAGGGACCCGGAAGGGAATTCCAAAGTCTAGCAGTTTGAGAGCAGATACTATTTTATTAAAAGGTTTTCCAGGAGCATCTCTACAGTGTATGGGGTGGGATTTTGCTTCTTGTCGGGTTAGTCGGGAGTATTTACGTCGAGGAGGGGTACAAGTGCCTTGACTTAAGAGAACATTCCATTAAAATACTTGTAAAACAGGCACAGAGATGCAACATTTCAGCGATGGAATAAAGGTTGGAGTTTGGTGCTAGTGCAGGAGTATCTATTAGGTTGGCAACTCTTTTTTGGATCCTATCTACGAGCGAGGGACTAGTGTTAGATGCACCAGCCCAAATGTAGCAACAGCACTCCATGTATGGATGAATATTGGCTTCCCAGAGGTACAGGATACTCTCAGATGTGAGTAACCACCTAGCATAGTAGAGAGAGAGAGAGAGAGAGAGAGCACATTCTTCACAACAGCCTTGGCAATATCTTCTATGTATTTGTTGCAATTCATGTTACCTGTGAATGCTATGCCGAGCAGCTTGAACGAAGTGCTTTCAAGTAGCCATGGCAATGTTATCCAATGCTATTTGTTTGTAGAAGATACTTCCGATTACGTGATATCAAATTCAGATCAAAGTGTACTACCTGTTTTATTAACCAAGCCTGGACATGAGACGAGGTCAGTATAACATGGAGAATCCAGCTGCCCTCAAGAGAGCATTCTAAGTGAACGCCATCTATTTGTCATCGGCATTTTCCTCATCTCGTGAGAGGATGGCATTCTGATGTCAAACTCGAATACCTAAGTTTCATTCTCAGAGGAAGAGAAATCCTTTAAAACTGAAACATTTTCATTTTTTCGTTCCAATCCAAAATGCCTTTTTCGGGAGCTGGATTTTTCCTGCATTAAAAAACAAAAAAACAAAAGAAAACAACAACATCGTGTCTAACTATGCCCTCGTGGAGAGATAAGTAAATAGGGATTTAACCGTTGAATCTTGTGCATGATTCCAGAAGCAACATTCGTCAAGTGTCGGATTAAATGCATAATTTTATTTTGAACATATGTCGAAATGACGCTTCGTACAGATCGCATTTGGTAGACCAGGTCAGCTTTATCGTCTCCAGCACTCTCAATTACCATCGTCCCCTCTCCCCTCCAGACATATTGACTATTCTAATTTTGGAAAACAAAAGTCGCATCTTAAAATATGAGTGTGGAACAACTACGATGATTTAAAACGTATCCAAATCGTTTGATTGTCGAGTTTTAGTTGCACAGAATCTCATTTAAAAAAAACGCGATTTAAATTATTGGTATGACTGTAGATTTACACCCCCCCCTATATCAGATCACACACACACACACACACACACACACACACACACTAATATATATATATATATATATATATATATATATATATATATATATATATATATATATGATTGCGCGTGAACACCGTGCTAAAACCCGATGGAAAAAATAAAAAAGAAACGGTTCTTTTAGAATGGACGATAAGTTAAAATATCCCCCTGTGCTAGCGTTTTAGGGCAGTTAACCTCTTTTAAAGCATTTTGCTATGGGTAATAAATTCTGTTTTTGTTTTGGTGGGAGTGTTTTACTTTTTTTAGGTGATTATGTGTGGTTTATGGTCACTCGGACTTAGGGTTAGTGGTAACAAAATTTAGTTAACTGACGTTAGAGATGTCCTGAAATAAACGGTCATTTCACGTTAACTTTATAATATGAACTAATCCCTCGCTTTAAATTCTAACAATAGATTCTTAATTTTTTTTTTCTTTCCGTTAAGTTTTTCAAAGGGTTGACACGTAACACGTAGCCTAAAAAAAAAATCCATTTATTTTTTTTGGGGGGGTGGGGGGAGTATTTAGCTGATGCTGTTAATCTACAAATTTACTAAAATGTGGTTGAAATATGGCGATGATAGTCGCTTTGGTTTGAAATAATTTTAGGTACACTTTGCTGAATGTAAATAACTCCACCCGTCTTTTTTTCTTTTTTTTTTTTTTTTTTGTATGTGTGTTGTTTGTCTTGTTTTGTTTTTAATTTTATTTTTGTAAACAACTTTTATCATCCAGCGACCACACCCTTCTCTCTATCAGAGAAAGAGTGAAGATGAGGGAGAAGGAATTGAAGAAAAAGAGAGAACATTTAATAATCCAGCTTTGATTTCTACAAGTCGCACTCTCTATTTCTTCCCCACACTTCTCCCCCTTGCTTTAGATTTGAAATTACAGACTAAAAAAAATACTTATATTTATCACCGACCCTGACTCACACACATACTCTCTCTCTCTCTCCACACACACACACACACACACATACATATATATATATATACATATATATATATATATATATATATATATATATATATATATATATATATATATTACCCTTGGACTCTCTTTATGAGTGAGTCACCCACCCCTCGCATTCCTCTTCACGTGCACCTGTCTGCTGCTTTACGGGGGCGGGAGGAGGGCGCTCGTAGTATTTTCATTCGCAAAACCGTCATTCCAGAAGATTTTCATTTTCTGGATTTTACGTTTATTGCTTCGTTCGTTTGGCCTTGAAGTCTCTTTCCCCTATTTGAATTACTTTTTCATTTTTCACTCTGAAGCCACAACAATTATTACGATTATGCTCATTAGCAATCAGCATCATCATGGCAATGTCAACTGCTGCTGCTACTACTACTACTGCCTTACAGCACAGCGTGCGCAAACACATCAAACACGCACCTTGATGTTGTGTGTGTGTGTGTGTGTGTGTGTGTGTGTGTGTGTGTGTGAACGCAAGATGCAAAAACTGTAGTTCCATCCTCCTATTTTTCTGTTTTTATTTTTTCGTAGTATTTTATCCATTTTGTTTCAGCTGAACATTTTTCTCTTTTTCTCGCCTCTTGATTTACCTGGTTTCTTTTTGATTAGGAGCAAAGTGTAGTATCTGCTAGTGTTCTTCTTCTCTATCCTCGAATCTGTCCTGTCAGTGAATGAGAAATCCTTCTATACTGAGGCAACTTTAATCCAATTCAAAGTGATCCTTTTAGAGATTTGGATTTTCCCCACATAAAAAAAAAATAAATAAAAATAATAATCCTGTGTCCAACTCTGCCTTCGTGGAGCGGAGTATGAATAACTCATCACAGCTTTAAAAACAAAACAAAATAGATAATGTTAAATGAAGAAACGCAACTAAAAATATGTTTTGTTTTCCTTGGTCTTTCAGGATTTCGCAATAAATGTTATGTTGTTCAGCTTGATGGTGAGAAAGTTGGGTTAAATTAAATTGAGATCAATTACAGGTCAAATAAAATCAGATGTCCAGTTAATGATGAGAGGGCTCTTCTTCTGTTTAATTGAAATGTTAACGTCACGTGTTCAATCAATAGCTCGAATACCACTCCCTGTTTACTTGGCCCCCCCCCCACCCACGGGAACAGTTAGACACTAAATTGTTTTTTAGTATGTGGAAAATCCAGTTTTTTTTTGTTTTGTTTTTGTTTTTTACTTTGAGGAGGGGGTCATCACTTATCAAGGCCCGAAGGCCACTTGAGGATAAGGGTTAATGAATGTAAGGTGGTGGTGTAATAATCACTTTTGCGAAGAAGGTGGGCTCTCTCTACCGTGCTAGAAAGTTACTTACGCCTGAAAGTATCCTGCATCTCTACAAAGCCACCATTCGCCCATGTATGGAGTACTGCTGTCACATTTGGGCTGGTGCATCTGCTATTAGTCTCTCACTCCTGGACAGGGTTCTAAAGAGAGTCGCCAACCTGATAGGTCCTGAACTGTCATCTGAGCTTCAGCCTCTGTACCATCGATGAAATGTTGCATCCCTTTGCCTGTTTTACAAGTATTTTAATGGTCTGACGAACTATAAGCCCTTGTAGCCCCTCAACGAAAATACCCTCGACAAACCCGACAAGCAGCGAAGTCCCACCCCTACACAGTAGAGATCCCTAGGTGTAAGAAAGCATTTTACTCCAATAGTTTCTTCCCCAGAACTGCTACACTTTGGAATTTTCTTCCGGGTTCCTGCTCCCCCAAAGGTACTGACATGCAGAAGTTCAAGTGTAATGTGAACAGACATCTTGCTGTTAAACTCCCTACATAGTACACCTGCAACTTAGGTCCCTGATAGTCCCACATCAAAGCGGCAATATGCCTTGTTTGGGGGGGGGGAAGGGGGGGGTAGAATTTGATTATTTATGAGGACCGCTTAACAAAAACTTATTTACATTAGATTTGAAGGCTATCATGTTGTATTCAACCGGGAAGCATGCCAGCGGAAGTGTTTCAAAGGCGAGCAGTTCTGAGAAAGAGGCTTTGTTCATAGAATCTGCGTTTACATTTAGGCACAGATAGAGTGGTAAATCGTATATAGTGGTTGTAGCTAGTCGAGTTTTTTTGTGACAGTTTAGCAAGGAGGGCAGAGATTGGAGTTCAGTCGAGCACTTGACATGAAAGTAGCGATAGAGCAGAGACGAGCTGGCGGCGTCTTTTCTGTGGGAAAGACGTTCCAGGGAAGAGAAAAGGGCATCACCTACTAGGTTTCGAAATCGGGGTTAATTGTTAGTAAATAGTTCTTACGGACCATTTATATTTTTCTTCGATTTCACGAAAAAGTGGATATTTCTGAAGTTAGTGTCCGCAATGATGCTGGAGGTTAAACAGCTTAGAGGGGGAGAAGATAAACAAATACCAAGATTTTATGTACGACATGAAAAGAAACTGGAGATCTTAGGAAGATCTCCATCATGCCAATAATTATAGGAGTAACCGGCCTCATGAAAAAGAATTTAAAAAACCTGGCAAATATACCCGGTGAACTAAGTTCAAGAAAGATACAAACAATTACACTTAAGGGATGGTTAGAATCTTAAAACGATCTCTTTGTTGGAGTGCCTGGCATCTAAACAGGATACCCCATCTAAAAAAAAAAAAAAAAGAGAATTAAAAACAAAATAAAGTAAATAAACGTTTTATTTCCTGTATATAAAATAATATCATGATAGTAATAATTACTAATAATACTATAGTGCATGAAAAATAATATACTAGTTTTTTATTTATTTATTTATTTTATAGAAATACGGTTGGGAAATTAATCAAAAACAATTTTGGTTTACCCACACATTTGTAACTTGGCTGTTTCAAGTTTAAAGTAGTTTAGTTTCCCGTAGACATCATCATCATAATAATGTGAGCCCGACGGAGCCCGGTCGTAAAATACGCTTAAATAATATAGTTTTATTTATGCAGATTTCGTATATATTACTATAGTCAATTTTCTATCGATTCTTATATATTACTAGTAGGCCGCCAGGCATTGCCCGGTCGTAAAATATGCTTAAATATGATATTTTGATTAATGCAGATTTCGTATTTATTATATTACTAGCGGGGGTACCCGGCGTTGCCCGAGTGTTTGTTTCCGGGACGGGGGGGGAGTTTTAAAAAATGTTATGGTAGGTAAGTAGGAAGGATCAAACCCGGAGTCATGAGTAAAAGTAGGAAAATAAAGTGTGAAAAAAAAACAAAAAAACATCTGCAACGTTAACAGTTCGGCCACCAAGAAAAGTCCATTCCAGTTGTTTAGGGGAAAAAAAAAAAACGACTACGGTAGGTCGGCGCGAACGTGAAAATATAACGTGAATTGTCCAGCACGCTAACCACTACGCCACAGAGCACTGCAGCTTAGTTTAGTGATTTTAAATAACTTCACATGAAAGAACTACGAAGCCAAACCGGTGTTCTCTTCTCAACTGTTCCTTGTGAACGATCCCCAAACGGTGTTAAGTGGTGGCAGGGGGAGGAGGAGGAATTTATTAGAGAGAAAATATTTTACCACTTCCATTGATCTTAACCGATTTTGGCCGTGACTTCTCAGCAGAAAAAGTATAGAAATCTAAGATTATCGAGGAATCTGAGAAATAATAAGCCTATAACACACCTCAGATATTGTTCTGTCGTTTGTGCATATTATATTTGCATGAAATATCTTGATTTTTAATCCTATTAATGTCAAAATCAGACGGGAAAAAATGAGTTCATTTTATTTATATAGAAGAGATTACTAGCGGGGGTACCCGGCGTTGCCCGAGTGTTTGTTTCCGGGACGGGGGGGGGAGTTTTAAAAAATGTTATGGTAGGTAAGTAGGAAGGATCAAACCCGGAGTCATGAGTAAAAGTAGGAAAATAAAGTGTGAAAAAAAAAAAAAAAAACATCTGCAACGTTAACAGTTCGGCCACCAAGAAAAGTCCATTCCAGTTGTTTAGGGGGGGAAAAAAAAAACGACTACGGTAGGTCGGCGCGAACGTGAAAATATAACGTGAATTGTCCAGCACGCTAACCACTACGCCACAGAGCACTGCAGCTTAGTTTAGTGATTTTAAATAACTTCACATGAAAGAACTACGAAGCCAAACCGGTGTTCTCTTCTCAACTGTTCCTTGTGAACGATCCCCAAACGGTGTTAAGTGGTGGCAGGGGGAGGAGGAATTTATTAGAGAGAAAATATTTTACCACTTCCATTGATCTTAACCGATTTTGGCCGTGACTTCTCAGCAGAAAAAGTATAGAAATCTAAGATTATCGAGGAATCTGAGAAATAATAAGCCTATAACACACCTCAGATATTGTTCTGCCGTTTGTGCATATTATATTTGCATGAAATATCTTGATTTTTAATCCTATTAATGTCAAAATCCCACGGGAAAAAATGAGTTCATTTTATTTATATAGAGATGAGTTCATTTTATTTATATAGAGAAGAGAAGAAGAGAAGAGATATTGGACCAAATATATAGTAATGATTTAAAAAGTAAAAGAAAAAAAAATGACTCGTGTGCCGCCACCGAGAATCGAAACCAAAATGTTTACCTTACGATTTACTTTTTCCTTTGACGTTAATGCCTGAGCTATGAAGACATATTTGCTACGAGGCTAAACATGAAAACATGAACCATTAGCTATTACGTTACGCGTGCATATTCGTTCAACCTTCACCTGGCAAATTCCATTTTCTTAATTTTCACACTTTTAGCACCGATTTCCCCGGCTAAAATCCAAATATAAAGTTTAGCATCGGTTCGAATACCCTATATAATAAGTTTCATGTCCGTGCATCAAAAACTAACAGGAGTTTGATAGGTAAATTTATATATATATATATATATATATATATATATATATATATATATATATATATAAGGTTTGTATTTACTATAACCTTTCTACGCAAATAGTATGCCAGTATAAATCATGTAGGATATCTGTATGATTATAATTACGCGTAATAGTTAACTGAAGATGGTTATCCTATAAGATAACTGAAAAAAACTAATAGGGAATTAATTAAAATGAATGTTTAAAAGAATATGCAAATTAGCTAGATCTTTTGCTATTGAATGCAATTCCACAAACCATATATAACAAAGTTGTATTTTCTTTTTAAATAAATAGAAAACCGGTTTTTAATATGAATATCAATACACGAAAATCCAAATTTAAAGGAGTATAGATAAAGTTGTAAGTTCAATAATTATATATATATATATATATATATATATATATATATAGAGAGAGAGAGAGAGAGAGAGAGAGAGAGAGAGAGAGAGAGGACTTTGGTGCATTAGCTATAATCGAAACCGGAACCCAAACTTATGAGGAATTCTTGGTAAAATTATTTATTAAAAAAAATGGAATGTCACAACAATTAAACGACAGTCACTCGGAAGAAAAAAGATGTAAGCGTGACACACGAAATGACACATACGCTATCGTATTAATATATAGATGATGATGATGATGATGATGTTTTGTAATTTCCGACATGCGAATAATCAAGATGGCCGACTGCGCGATTTATTTTGCTCAACCACTATTTACGGTGACGTAAGTTGCTTTAATTTAATTTAAATTATTTTAACGCAAATACGCCATCAATGAGAGGGTAAACCAAAATAACTTGTTTTTGACTAATTTTTCAATATTTTCTTCAAAATAATTTAGGCCGGTATTAGTCATGATTACTATCTTCTAGAGTATATATATCTTTTTTTTTTCTTGAAATATTTAAATTTTCGAGTTTGTAGTTCATGACATGAGAATAGACTGGAAAGTCTGATATTGTAAATTATACAATGTTTTTCTCCTCCCCCCCCCCCGCAAAAAAAAAAAAAGATTTATTCAATCAATTACAACAAATAATACGAGGGGGGGGGGCGTTCCAAAAGCAATGCTGGTGCTACCAGATCAGGCTGTCTGAAGATATTGGCTTCCTGTGAACAAATGCATGCACCTAACATTGATGCTTTTTGTTTTCTACTTCCTTTTGCAAAATTTAATTACGTTCTGCACCCCCCCTTCTCCCCTTCCAATTTCCCCCTTCTCTTTCTTGGTTTCCTAACTTAAAATGTACCGAAACATTAATACTGTAACCCTTTTCCCTCTCCCATTGCAAAACTCATTCATGTTCTGCAGGTCAGGGAACAAATAAAAAAATATTTAAAAAAACCCGATAAATTCCACTATAAAAACAACCAAACCAAACACTACAAACTAGCGATTGAAGATACAAAAAGCTTGAAGAATAAAAACCTTCTACAAAATAACTGGATTTGGCATTAAATAAACCGAAAAGCGTTGATATGCCGTAAAACAAAAACAACTAAACCAAACCAAAAGTCATTCTTTCTATGTTTTTTATTCCACTCGAATGGATCAGAGGACAAAGTGCGTTGTTATGATAACTTATGAATTCGTGACCTGAAAGTTTCACCTCTCTGCTACAGATATTGACGGTATGACACTCTAAGCAAGCAGCACCCGTCATGGACGTGCTTCAGAAGCAGAGGTACGTCATTGACTTCCTAGCAAAAAAAAAAAAAAAATATGCATTGAGAATGCTGGTGCCTTTGCAGAAAACAAAAATTCTGATGCCCAAAAGATCGCTCGTTTGAATGGTGTACCACCACTCCAATCTTGGTAGTTCTTCAACTTTTCAGTTGAAAAAAAAAAAAAAAAAAAAAAAAAAAAAGCATACTACGTTTTTGTTTTGGGACGACTCCCGTAGTTAATTAAAATAGTCTTCTTTTTTCTTTTTTTTTTTTCTTTTTTTTTTTTTTCAAAAGCAATACGCAAAGTTTCATCGGATATCATTCTGCCTTGGCAGGCTGAGAGCAGGCTTGATGTGTTTTCACCAATGGTAGCGATGGAGAGGGCTTGCCAAGTCAATTCTGTCTGGTATAGCGCGACATTAACGGACCAAGGCTGTTGAGGAAGCTGCGAGGCCGTATCTTTCAATTCGTCTTCACGGCTGGACGGTTGGGTCGTAAATCTGTCGAGGAGGTTGTAAATTAACTTGTTAGTATCACACATCTTTTGTGTTATAAAACGTTCCAAGGCCACGGAGATTCGTAGATGCGTCGCGTATACGAGGGAAGACAAGTATGACCCTCTCTCTCTCTCTCTCTCTCTCTCTCTCTCTCTCTCTCTCTCTCTCTCTCTCTCTCTCTCTCTAGACGTTGTTTTAAAGAGACCTTTATTTGAAATATTTTCATTTCAGGAACAGTTTTATATTATATTATGATCGGTAGGAATTGTTAACCCCCCCACACACACACACACTAGTGTCCGTAGGTAATAAAGAATAATTGTTTAATTATATATTGTATTTACATTTTTAAAAACGTGATAACCGAGCGCAGTTAAAGGTTTGCGGGTGTGTGCGATAATTTGTTTGTCAGGTATTTGCTTTTGAGGTTGCGGGGATGGAGTTGGCAGTCGTCGTTGGCGGCGACATGTGCGCGCCAGGGTAGTAGGGGAGGAGTATGTTATGACTAGTATGATTAAATCCCCTTTCGCTGCTTCCTTCTCTCTTTCTCCAGATGGACGGTCGGGTTTAGAGGGAACGTAGTAAGAAAGCGGGATAGTCTTGCTGTAAAGAGATGGAGGGTGCGCCCGTCCGTTGTGCGTGCGGGCGTACCAAGAAGAGATAGGAATGCACTTGTAGCCAGTCATTCATTCATCTATACAGCCTCCCCCTCCGTCTGTCTGTCTGCCTGTCTGTCTGTCTGTCTCTCTCTCTCTCTCTCTCTCTCTCTCTCAATCATCCTTTTTTTTCTTTCTCTCTATAAACTATCTCTCTCAATCTTCCCTTTTTCTTTGTTTTCTCTCTCTCCCTCTCTCTCTCGTCTCCTTTTCTCTTTCTCTCTCTTCCCTTTCTCTTCCCTTTCTCTCTTCCCTTTTCCTTTCTCTTTCTCTCTTCCCCTTTCTCTTTCTCTCTTCCCGTTCCCTTTCTCTCTTCCCGTTCCCTCTCTCTCTCTTCCCGTCCCTTCTCTCTCTTCCCGTTCCCTTTCTCTCTTCCCGTTCCCTTTCTCTCTTCCCGTTCCCTTTCTCTCTTCCCGTTCCCTTTCTCTCTTCCCGTTCCTTTTCTCTCTTCCCGTTCCCTTTCTCTCTTCCCGTTCCCTTTCTCTCTTCCCGTTCCCTTTCTCTCTTCCCGTTCCTTTTCTCTCTTCCCGGTCCCTTTCTCTCTTCCCGTTCTCTCTCTCTCTTCCCGTTCTCTCTCTCTCTTCCCGTTCTCTCTCTCTCTTCCCGTTCTCTCTCTCTTCCCGTTCCCTTTCTCTCTTTCTTCCCGTTCCCTTTCTCTCTCTCTTCCCGTTCTCTTTCTCTCTCTCTCTTCCCGTTCTCTTTCTCTCTCTCTTCCCGTTCTCTCTCTCTTCCCGTTCTCTCTCTCTTCCCTTTCTCTCTCTCTTCCTGTTCCCTTTCTCTCTCTCTCTTCCCGTTCCCTTTCTCTCTCTCTCTTCCCGTTCCCTTTCTCTCTCTCTCTTCCCGTTCCCTTTCTCTCTCTCTCTTCCCGTTCCCTTTCTCTCTCTCTCTTCCCGTTCCCTTTCTCTCTCTCTCTTCCCGTTCCCTTTCTCTCTCTCTTCCCGTTCCCTTTCTCTCTCTCTTCCCGTTCCCTTTCTCTCTCTCTCTTCCCGTTCCCTTTCTCTCTCTCTCTTCCCGTTCCCTTTCTCTCTCTCTCTTCCCGTTCCCTTTCTCTCTCTCTCTTCCCATTCCCTTTCTCTCTCTCTCTTCCCGTTCCCTTTCTCTCTCTCTCTCTCTCTTCCCGTTCCCTTTCTCTCTCTCTCTCTCTTCCCGTTCCCTTTCTCTCTCTCTCGCTCTTCCCGTTCCCTTTCTCTCTCTCCTCCCGTTCCCTTTCTCTCTCTCTCTCTCTCTCTCTCTCTCTTCCCGTTCCCTTTCTCTCTCTCTCTCTCTCTTCCCGTTCCCTTTCTCTCTCTCTCTCTCTTTCCGTTCCCTTTCTCTCTCTCTCTTTCCGTTCCCTTTCTCTCTCTCTCTTTCCGTTCCCTTTCTCTCTCTCTCTTTCCGTTCCCTTTCTCTCTCTCTCTCTTTCCGTTCCCTTTCTCTCTCTCTCTCTCTTTCCGTTCCCTTTCTCTCTTTCTCTTTCCGTTCCCTTTCTCTCTCTCTCTCTCTCTCTCTCTCTCTCTCTCTCTTCCCGTTCCCTTTCTCTCTCTCTCTTCCCGTTCCCTTTCTCTCTCTCTCTCTCTCTCTTCCCGTTCCCTTTCTCTCTCTCTCTCTCTTCCCGTTCCCTTTCTCTCTCTCTCTCTCTCTCTTCCCGTTCCCTTTCTCTCTCTCTCTCTTCCCGTTCCCTTTCTCTCTCTCTCTCTCTTCCCTTTTCATTTCTCTCTCTCTCTTCCCTTTTCATTTCTCTCTCTCTCTCTTCCCTCTCCATTTCTCTCTCTCTCTTCCCTCTCCATTTCTCTCTCTCTCTTCCCTTTCCATTTCTCTCTCTCTTCCCTTTCCATTTCTCTCTCTCTTCCCTTTCCATTTCTCTCTCTCTTCCCTTTCCATTTCTCTCTCTCTTCCCTTTCCATTTCTCTCTCTCTTCCCTTTCCATTTCTCTCTCTCTTCCCTTTCCATTTCTCTCTTTCTTCCCTTTCCATTTCTCTCTCTCTTCCCTTTCCATTTCTCTCTCTCTTCCCTTTCCATTTCTCTCTCTCTTCCCTTTCCATTTCTCTCTCTCTCTCTTCCCTTTCCATTTCTCTCTCTCTTCCCTTTCTCTCTCTCTCTCTCTCTCTCTCTTCCCTTTCTCTCTCTCTCTCTCTCTTCCCTTTCTCTCTCTCTCTCTCTCTCTCTCTCTTCCCTTTCTCTCTCTCTCTCTTCCCTTTCTCTCTCTCTCTCTTCCCTTTCTCTCTCTCTCTCTTCCCTTTCTCTCTCTCTCTCTTCCCTTTCTCTCTCTCTCTCTCTTCCCTTTCTCTCTCTCTCTCTTCTCTTTCTCTCTCTCTCTCTTCTCTTTCTCTCTCTCTCTTCCCTTTCTCTCTCTCTCTCTTCTTTTTCCCTTTCTCTTCCCTTTCCCTCTCCCCTTCCTCCCCCCCTCACTAACCTTCCCCTTTTCTTCCTCTCTCTCTCTCTTCCCCCACTGTATTCTAATACTCTAACCTGAGTGCAAGAGCTAAAAACGTTAAATTTGAATTAGATCTAAAACTTCTAATTCGTTTAAAAAGCAAAACGCATTACACCCTAACGCTCTTCTTTTCAATAAGCGGGGGGGGGGGGATTCGCGCGTTAATGCAAGCTCCGACCCACGGGATTTTCAGAAGGCACGTCAAATTTCACGAAGAAAATAAGTTATACCCCACTTCCACGCACTCTATTTTCTTTAAATTTATTTTTTTTTAATCCCAGATCAATAAATTAGAAACCATCAAAAAAAAATCCAAGTATTCATTCTTTTAACTATTGTGTCATGAATTGCGACGGCAAGTGCGTGCTCTTCACGTTGTCGTCTGCGAGACAATACTTCGGATAAATTTCCTGAAAACATTTCGGGCAAATTTCAAGTAAGATGACTCTTTGTGACTGAGAGTGGTATAGTAAATTTCGACTATGGATGATCAACCACCCTCGATTTCCTGACACTTTTGATGGCCTTGTGCCTGTTTTTTTTTTTTTTTTTCATATTGTATTTTAATTTTATTATATAGAGATTAAAGAATTCAAAATGTAGTATCTGTTCTGTCTTCAAACAGTGAAAGAGACATCATATATTTATAAACAAATTCAAACTATCGAATATTTAAGAGTGGATTTTAGTACTTATTGAAGTGAAAGTTATTATAAAAACTGATTTGGACGAATTGGTCGGAATGGATCTGGTTTCGAGTAAGATGGACAAAGGATGACCAACGACTTTACACATTGTTAATGACCTTGTGTTAATTTATGAATTAAAATTTATTTTATTTGGAAAGTAAAAAGTGTATCTGTTCGTTCTCTCTCTCTCTCTCTCTCTCTCTCTCTCTCTCTCTCTCTCTCTCTCATGCCTCTATTTGGAATTCGTAGCATTGGGCCGGCATCAAGATTTTCTTTTTTTTTTTCTTTTTTTTTTTAAATTTGTTTTAAAGTTTAACCTATTTCATACTGATATAAATTATTGTGCATTAAAAATAATTAAAAATTAAAACAAAATTCATTTTTATTTCGAATTAATCAAGTAAAATTTCCATATTTTTTTTATTTGATTACTAAATTAGAAAAATTATTCCAACAAATTTGAAGGTTCTCATGGACCTTTTGTATAGAATTTTTTTTTTTTTGTATTTTTGAAAACATCCATTTTAGTTAAAAAAAAAAAAAAAAAATGATATCGGCCCAGGCCCACCATTTTTTATTTATTTATTTATTATTTTTATTTTATTGGGGGGGGGGGGGTTCTATTCAGAATGCCCCTTTTTATGATAATTCTGCTTTCGTGGAGGTCAAAGTATTTATTTTTATTTATTTTTTCTGATACTGAATAATAATAAAAAAAAATTCTCCTTGCGTGTATGGTCATCTGTGGCGATAAATTGTTAAGCTACCTTAAACAGAAACTTAGGATTTTATCTTTGTGATGCAATTCTCGCGTCTGAAGTAGCTAGCTTCTCGCCGAGAGGAGTGGAAGGTGCATCATCATCACATGCAACAAGCATAAGCTTCTTCGAGCTGGGACGTCTAATTTAAATTCATTTTTTTTTCTTCCGTTACATCGAATGTCAACTAATTTCAACCAACTTTGTGTGTGTGTGTGTGTGTGTGTGTGTGTGTGTGTGTGTGTGTGTGTGTGTGTGGTTACATATGATAGCCATGGGTCTGCTGATCACTAACTTGTAACGAACAAAAATAAGCTATACGAATCAGAGCAACAAACGAAAACTACAAAATGCTGTTATGTGTGCCAGAGACGTTCACAATTCAACTCTATTGCTACGAACAGAACACGTGATTTTCTTTTTCCCCTTGCTGATGATGGCCATGATGGTCAAAATTAGTAGACTACATTAAATAAAACACAAATATTAATTTACAACCAGTATGTTTTTACAATAAGTATTTTTGCATATATATCTATACCTCTACAAAAGTGAAAATGTGGTAGTGGGGTACACATTTCCCTACCAAATAACTGTCAATTTTCGGTCCAGAGACTTGAGATTTGGGAAAGTCTTTTTAGTCGGTTTTCGGCCAGAATTTTGCCTGTCAAGGGGTCAAGTTCAACGATTTGACCTTTGAAAACTCTACCAAACTCTTCCGCCAATTTAGGGGTTTAAACACTTGAAATTTTAAATGTATTTTTCTTGGACATGGATTAAACTTTTTAATTTGATTTGAACTTTAAAAAAATAAATATTAAGGGGCTAAAATTGGAGTCAAAGTTAAAAAAAAAAAAATGACCTCTGCGGTCTCTACCAAATTACTCAGCCAATTTCTGATCTAAACATTTTAAATTTTACATTCAGAGATAGAGCAAGCTTTTTAATCGGTTTGGGTCGAAAATTTGAGCTGCCAAGGGGTCAAAGTTCAAAATATTTGGCATTTGCGGTGTCTAGCAAATTACTCAGCCAATTTTGGGTCTAAACATTTGAAATTTTACATAACGGGTATTCAGACATGCGGTAAGCATTTTAATCAGTTTTGAGGCAAAAATTTGGCTGCCAAAAGGTCAAAATTGAAAGAGTTAACCTTTGAAGATTCTACCAAATTCCTTCCGCCAATTTTGGGTCTAAAGACTTGAAATTTTAGATGTAGGTAACTTGAACATAGTTAAAACTTTGTATTTGGATTTGAGACTAAAATAAAAAATGTTAAGGGGTCAAAATTTGGGTCAAAGTTTAAAAAAAAAAAAATGACCTCTGCGGTCTCTACAGAAATTATTCAGACAAATTTGGATCTAAACATTTGAAATCTTACATAATGTGTATTCACACGTAGGGCAAGTTATGAACAGTACATAGGGCTCGAGCAAAGCTGGGTTGAACTGTTTATATATATATATATATATATATATATATATATATATATATATATGAGAATGTGAGAGGAAAACTCTCAACCTATATACTCAGTGAATTTTTTATCTATATACTTAAAATTTGGTATATAGGGTATTCAGACGTGGAAAACTTTTTAATCAGTTTTCATCCGGAAAAAGAGCTGCTAAAGGGTCAAAATTGAAAAATTGGTACTGGGGGATCATCGGATTTTATTTGTTTGTCAACTGTTTCACGACTGTGCATGCGCAAGTCTTTCACATGACAGCTTCATTATGTTAAGAATAAGTAGGTCTGTAAACACTTTCTTTGAAGTCGTGTCAAGCTAGCCTAATGGTTATCATACTTGATTCACTATCTTTAGATTTTGGTTTCGATCTCAGCTTGAGTATTTTTTTTTTTTTTTACTTACAAAAACTGAATTGTCTAAAAAAAAAAAAAAAAACATAATACTCGCATGCACATGTCTCAGTTTCTTTCCATTTTTATGTATTTTTATTTTTTTTAAGGAATTTAAAATTATGTTTAATACCGGGCAACACTGGATACATCTGCTAGTATGAAATTATAGAATTATGTCATTAAATTACTTTTTCATATATAAATTGTGATTGAAAGTGGAAGATTACTTTCTGAATTCATTTCAGGTGGCGGGGATTGTCTTACTTGCTATTTATTTTCTCTTCTCTCCTCACCACTTAGAATTGTTTCTACTAGGAGCGACAAAAAAACTAAGACCCAGGTTTTACTTGCTAACTTTTTTATGTGACATGGTAGAAGTACATATATTTATTTATATACAAATAAATGCACATTGGACTTTATTATAGAGTGAAGAATATAAAATAATGTTGCTAGATTTTACAAGTTGGGCCTGAATAACATGTAAGTTGTAAAAACAAATTTTGACTTTCATTTCCTATTTGCTGTAGTAAGGGTGTATATATTGGTATATAGGGTATTCAGACGTGGAAAACTTTTTAATCAGTTTTCATCCGGAAAAAGAGCTGCTAAGGGGTCAAAATTTGTTTTTACAACTTACATATTATTCATGCTCAACTTGTAAAATCTAACGTGCGTTGCTGCGATGTATTTATTTTGTTTAATACTTATACTTAATTCGATCTGTTAGTTTTTGAATATATAGAAAATCTTAAATAGTCGCCTTAAAAGAAACATCAGCTACGTATATTCTTTTAGTAAGTTACTTTTTTTTATTATTGTTTTTAATTCATTTTTCGTTTCGGTGCAAGTCAAAAACATAAGCAAATTGAAAAACAAAAATACAGAAAAAATTTTTATGGTGTACATACTCGTCACGAAACGAAAATATATTTTTAAAAAATCTTGTAAATTGTTTAATTAATTTTTTTTTTTTTTTTTTTTCTTAGAAAATCAAATTTCATGATCAACCGAGAATGGTGTGTCGTGATCCGCCATATTTAAGAAAAGGGGAGACAACTCAATTTGAATTTCCACAACAAGACATATAAATTACTTTTGTGTTAAATTTGCAAAAGATAGGCTCAGCCATTTCAAAACCTATGAGGAACTCTCTCTCTCACACTCTCACACTCTCTCTCTCTCACTCTCTCTCTCTCTCTCTTTCTCTCTCACTCACACACACACACACACACACACACACACACACACAAAGTGACTTTTCTATAATAATAGAGATATGTAGCAGACGGAAACTCTAACATGCCAGGGGAAGGTGACCAGTACCTATTTACAATGCCTCCCCACGGGACAGAGTTAGACACCAGGGTCGTTTTTTAACGTGGAGAAAAGGTAAAAAAATAAAAATTGTCTCAGTCGTGAAGGATTTCTCCTCCTCTGAGCGAGAACAAGAAATGGAAGTGCAGCATCTCAAGAACAGATGGTATTTATTTGCTCCCCCACCGAGCAAATTAGGCACAAGGCCAATTTTTAATGTGAGGAGTGAAGGGAGGGAGAAGGGAAAAAGGGGACCAGCTCCCGAGAGGTGGGAAATGGGAGCTGGTTAAAGGTCAGGCATGTGGGGTTGCCCCCACATCTGGTCTTTGCTAGTCATAGCTAGTCATAGCTTGCAGCATCTGCCGGAACAGATGCTACACTTTGATCTTGGCCAAAAGCTCGATTTTTACATCACTTTTCATTTAGACAGTTTGTCATAGATTTAATTGCCACAAGGAGTATCAGAGAATGGTACTCGTTTTGTACAAATGTTTATTACTATAATTCAGTGATGAGGATGCCTCTTTGCGATCCCTTCTGTTGCACGAGAATAGTAAAGGGTCCATACTGATATAGGAGTGTGAAAATTTGCAAATATAATCTGTTCAAAGCGCATAGTCCAGCACATAGGCAACAAGAATGTTGTCATTAGGTCACTGTCGGATCATCATTTTGAGAAAGAGAACATCTTTCTGTGATGGTTCTTGTGGCTGAGCAGCTTTGTTTAGGAGAGAATGGTTCAGCCAGTTGTCCGAGAGGTGCTAGAAAAAGGGCACCAAAAATGGTCCAGCACATAAAAGATAGATCAGTATCCCATAGAAATGTGATGACGTGACAGTCATCTGTGAAGATGCAGCAAATCAGCGCCTTTATACTAGGAGGCTACTCGGCATTGCCCGGTCATAAGAGGTACTTAAATATAGTATTTTAATTCCTACAGATTACATATTTATTATTATAGAGCCAGTTCTCTAGTGATTATTATGTTCTACCTAATATATAGTAGTGATATCAAAAGTAATATATATATATATATATATATATATATAACTTGGGTGCCATTAGCTAGAATTGAAATCAAAGCATACAACTATCAGCCTTATTCCTTAGCCTCGGAGCCACACTCATACGCATGTAAATAGTTTAAAAAATAATGTAGTTTAACCTATGAATGTAAATTTATACATCTAATCAAGTTTAATCGACTATTCCTGCCAAGTTACCTGTTTTGTTTCTATATTTTACCCCTTAGCGCCAATTTTTTCAGGCTAAAAACCAAATAGAAAGTGTGGTACAAGTCCAAATATCCGATATATTGAATTTCAACTCAGTAAACCAAATATTTAGAGAGGAGTTTGGTAGAGACTTTTCACATACATCAACAAGTTTTCAAACCTACTTATTCTTAACAGAACGAAACTGTCATGTGAACCATTCACGTATGCACATCCGTGAAACAGTTGGCAAACAGATAAACATCCGATGAACTCCCCCCCACACACATACGTACTAATTTTTAAATTGTGAACCCCTTAGCAGCCCTTTTTTTCGGATGAAAACTGATTAAAAAGTGTTCCACGTGTCTGAATAGCTTATATACTAATTTTCAAGTCTCTAGATCAAAAATCGTTGAGTATATAGGTTGAGAGTTGTCCTCTGTCTTTCTCTCACATGCGCACACACATTCTCTCTTTTATAGCTATAGGATGGTCAGATTTAATGCTACTAAGATAAAGCTTCTTTCTTTAATAATTATGAGAAACCTTTTCAATCATCGATTACCCTGGCTGATACTATCTTACATGAGAGTCTAACATTTTGCCTAACATTCATACATACTTTGGACTGGAACAAATACATAGAAGATATCGTCTAGTCTGCTGCAAAGAAGGTTGGCTCCCTCTACCGAGTTAGAAAACTTCTCACACTTGCCAGTAATGCATGAAGTATTATTGTCACATGTGGGCTAGTGCACCAACCATGTCTTTCGGCATCCAAGAAGAGACTCTGATCTCATAGGTTCCGCACTGTCTATCAAGCTCCAACTTCTGTCCCATCGCCACAATGTTGCATTACCGTGCTTGTTTTACAAGAACTTCCATGGAATGTTCTCTGACGAACTTGTTGCACTTGTGCCTATCCCCCTACACCACAACATCGCAATGTAAATACCTCCGACAATCGGCAAAATCCCTCGCATTCACTGTTGAGATCTCTAGATGCTGAGGCGCTTTTCTCAAACTGCTTGTCTTTGGAATTCCCTCCCTGTTCTGTTTTCCCAATTTTACTAACATGCAGAAATCTAATGTGAACAGACATCTCGTTATACAACTCTTCACTTTTCTCATTCACCTATAAATCTGGCCCTAATTCTTGCGTTTCAGTGGCAATTCGCCTTGTTTGGAGTGAATATAAGTTTGTACGCGGGAGTGTTGGGTACGTTTATATATTTGTATGTACAGGATAATCTCAGTTAACTGATAATTATAAATTTTTAGGTGTAATGAGGTCATAATGTGGGCTATGTTAAGTTTAATTTCATGCAACAAAATATATGCATCACAAGTAAGCTACTCGGAGGCGTCAATATTTCATTCTTGGGTACAACTACACTATCATAATAAAATCGAAATTTTTAATATTGAATTTCAAAGTAAACTAATGGTATCATGTAACAGCAATGAATATATGCAAAAATTACAAAAAACAAACAAAAAAAAAACGATAAGGTAGATAAAAAATGAAAACATGTTTTGAACGAAAATAAGCGAAAATAAAATGTTTGGCTAAAAAAAAAAAAAAAAAAAAAATACCGGAGAGTTCTAAGGAGAGGTAAATAGTATATAACTATTGCCAATTTTTTTTTTTTTAATAAATTGTGCATTAACAATCAGAAATGTTTTGTTTTTAGTATAACTGAGTTACTTCCCTTGTTATTATGTCACGTATGCCCAAAGAAATATGGTTTCTTTTTATGATAAAGATAGAAAATTCGCGTTTTCTTTTAAATAAAAAAATTTTTTTTTTAATAATGCGATAATAATTATGTATTTCTGACATGCTAATTGAGTAGATATTGCTTTTAGTTTAAATTGACACATTCAGTAAGATACCATTTTTTTTTTTTAATCGATTCTTCGTTTCCCGAATTTCGCTATAATAGTGTAGTTGCACCCATTCTTGCAAGAAATCCTCAGGCTAAATGCAAAGATAAATTGTTTGCGATTGCTTTTAACTGATCGATCTTAATCTGCGTATACAGGAAATCGATCTGTTATCGCTACAGTGTAGCGATAACAGATCACAGCTACACATCACAGCACAGCAGCCAAGGACTATTCGTTGTTGTTGAAGATTGGAAGTCGGTTCTCTCACCTGGTTTTACATACAGCACCTGGTATTGGTAAAGGTTTACCCGCCGCTGTCTTTCGGACCTATTGTCAATATATATTGCACGTAACCAAGTTGAATCTTGAATGTTTACCAAGTGACATAGTGCCCACCCCATCACCACCACACTTAATCCACCCGGTATCTATCCTTTCTTGACTTGGTTTTTGAAAATATTCACACAAATAGCCCTTCTCCTTTTCTATCTCGCCTTCTTTCTGTTCTCTCTCTCTCTCTCTCTCTCTTTCTCTCTCTCTCTCTCTCTCTCTCTCTCTCTCTCTCTATTCTCTCTCTTCACCTTTCTCTTCTTTCTCTCTCCCTCTTCACTCCCTTGTTCTCTCTCTCTCTCTCCGTCTTCACTCTCTTCACTCACTCTCCATTCTCCTTTTTTTCTCTCTCTCTCCACTCTCCTTTTCTCTCTCTCTTCATTCTCCACCCCATTCCTCTATCTTTTCATCCCTTTCCTCTATCTTTTGTCTCTCTTCTCTCTTTTCACCTCCTCTCTCCACATCTCTTTTTTCTTATTTCCTCTTTCTCCCCACCTCCTTCTTTCACATTTTATATGTTCGTATCCTCACCACATGTAGCCTTCTTCTGTCTCTTCACAAATAAACGCTACAATCTGACGACAATCGTGACGAACACTTGTCGTAAACAACCTGCACAAAACAAAACTGACGCCGCCCACTAAACTTAATTAATTAAATTTCCTTTTTATTTATTTATTTATTTATTTTTTTTTTTTTACTTCTCACCCAAAAATACCTTTGCCTTGTTTGTATGATTTCGAGTGAATTTTCTTCATGTTTATATTGACCCTTCTTTCCATCTTCTTCCCCAGCTCAAAATAATGCGTCGTTATCCAACATTAGTATTTATCAACACCACACACAGTCGACGTACACCATCGTTCACCGGCACACTCCAGTTGAACACGGAATTCTGCCACATTTTCCTAGCGAGGATGATGGCACATATCAAGGCTTTTCTTATTAATGGCGTCCTCATTTGAATTCGAAGGCTAACAATTCTTAATGTGTAAGGTTTTAGAAATGTAACGTCTCGATTAGAATTAGACTAGCGGAACCCATGGGAATTCCACGGTGGTATCAGGGATTTTCCATAATAGTTAACAAAACAAATAAAGGGAAGAAATAATTAAATATACAACAAATAAATGTTACCAAAGGCAAACTAAGTTACTCTTTGATCTATCTGAATAATTTTTTGTTTTGTTTTAACTTATTTTAATTTTTTTTTTTTTTACTTAGGCTTAACACTACCTTTGTTTCTAAGTTAGAACAAAATTAAAATGATTTTATTTTTAGTCGAGTCTTGATAATCGCTCAAAAATCGAAAATTAATCAAATTACTGATAAAAACACATCGAAGAAATGTCACTAATCGTACAAAAATGTTATGTTCTATCAGATTTTTTAATTAATAAACAAAAAACACTATTACACTGATATTCATCTATAATATAAATCTCACTTGTCTGTTTAAATGTATGTATATATGTCTGCCTAAAACTTTCGACAGAAGGGACGGATTTTCACGAGATCGGTATCATTTTGAAGCTCGACATCTCGGACGACAAATATTGAAGAATTGGCCAAAAACATTAATTCCTTCACCCTCAGCTGGAAAGTTTTCTATAAGGAGGGGTCGATTATTTGCGAGCCATTTTTGCAAGTCATCGTATTTGTTGGATTGACTTTGCTTAATTTTAACGTTCTGAACTTCAGGTCGCGTCATGGAGTAGCGGTAAGATGTCAGATTTTCTATTCCGCCTTCGTGTCACGGGTCCGAGCCTGCCTGCCTACTACCACTTTTTTTTTTTTTTGTGCTTAACACACACCTCCAAACACCGGGCAACGCCAGTTAGTTTATGATTAAAGTGAAAAAGTCTACTTGATGGCCTTCGGTTTAGACATCAAAAATTTATCAGCATGGTTTATCAAAAGATAGTTACCTATTCAGAGCTCCATGGAAAATTTATCTCTACTTGACCTTTGACGACTAGATATTTTCGTTTATTAACCAAATAGAAAAGTTACTAGTCAAACCCACGTGATTTTTGGAATATGACATCTTTGTTCCATGACGAGTACATATATCAAAGATTTTTCTGTATTTTTTTTTTAATAAGTGTAATTCTAAATATGACCCTAATTTTATGTTGAGACTTAAAATTATAAACTTTCAAATTTCTTCAGATGTTAAAAAAAGTATATTGTTCTATTAAACTTATTGTTTAAATAATTTGACTGTACTCATTTTGTTAAAAAAAAAAAAAAAATGAATTGTCGGAAAAAAAAATGAATTGCCGGAAAAAAAAAAAAAAAAAGAAAAACCTCAAAAAATACATTCGCCAAAAGATAAGTGTTTATTATTTTTATTTGTCACTTGGAAAAATCAGTTGCAAATGCGACTGTTTCACTAGCAACGTAAAGCCATGCTTATTATATTTTAGGTAGGTGTGTTTTTTTTTTGTATTTTTTTTTGGGGGGGTCATTAATAATTGGTTTTCATCATTTTTTTTTTTTTTTAACACATCAGGAAGTTAAACTGGTTTTAATCATTGGAAATTTGTTTTTTTAATTACAAATAATCAAATCAAACTTTTTGTTGAGCTACTATTTATATATACGGTATAAGCACGTTGACACACCGGCACGAGTTAGATCATCTAAGTTAAGCAACGTTGAGCCTAGTCAGTACCAGATGGGTTACCATTCGAGGTGCTGTATGCAGGAGGACGTCAAGACCTCCCTGCAAGAGCTGCAAAAAAAAAACACGTTGTCATCCCCTCTAACTGCAATATACATGTGACTGAGACCGCTCGTGAATTTCATACTCCCACGAAACTTCCTCCTGCACAGAGGGAGCATCGTGTCGGTACAGTACGGTATGGGGCTACTTTTTTAGACGATTGTGCATGGTCTGAAACTCTGACTAAGGATGAGTGTAAAATAAAGTTGATTAACTCTCTTAATTATTTACAAACTAGTGAAATTTTTAATTTCACTAGTTCAGGCAAAATCTAATTATGAGGAGGTTGTAAATTTCCGATTTTTTAAACTGGAAAGCCGTCATTTTCACTCTAAATCAGTTTTTAGACCAGTTTGATAAGCGGCGTTTTCAGTTACCTTGCTGTGCGGGCGGGGCGAGGGCGGGGGTAGTTTGTTGTGCCGAAGAAAATTCAATTTTTAATGTTTGCCTTTCCATTAAGATAAAATACGTTATTTAACGTCCGATTGAGAGCAGCAGTCAGCACCTTAGCTAAGTCCCCCCCCCCACACACATACGCACACCTAACAAATAAGAGACCCTCAGGCAACAAATAATGAGCCACAAGCCTCCTCCTCTTATCAACCATTTTCCTTTCTGCTATGGTGAGGGGGGTATTGTCTTGAATGTAAGGAATTTCTTTTTATCTGCTTAAGCGAATGTCACGAGTACAATTTCTAATGTTATGAACAGACTCCCATAATGTCACCCCCGCACTTTTTTTTTTTTTTTTTTTTTTTTTAAATTCCTAGGTCAGTTGACGTGTTCGTTCAGTTCTTATTCCATTCAGTCCCCTATTTCAAAGAATGCCATTGACGCCTTCGGAATTATTTTATACCCCCACCCCCTCCAGTACACTAATTACAGTCGTTACATGTTGACTGGTCTTGCCGTGTTGTTCTAGACTTAAACTCACACGCCCGTTCCGGATAACCTTGGTCCGTTCTTACGACAGACAACTAATAACAGTATACGCGGTCAATAGACACCGCCGCCAACGCTCGACTTGAAAGCAACAACAAACATTTAAAAAAAAAAGAAAAGAAAAAAACAAACAAACAAGTGTTAGAAATTCTTGACTGGCTGTGACGTCACATGTCGGTTTTACAAGAATTAAATTAACAGCAAGTTCTTCCTCTATGTTCCTAGATTTGAACAAAGTTTATTTCCCAGAACTTCGATGCCATGGAGTTGCTTCCCAGCTGACTACAACGTAATCGTTTTCAAATCTGATATTATCAAATTCTTGTCGGGCACGACAAAGTCCAATACCTTTACTGTAGACGTCCTCCGATGTGGAAGAGCCTTTTATTCTGATAGTCTGTTCTCTCGAACTGGCAGATTTTGGAATTCCTTTGCTATTTCCTGCTTACCAGATAGATTATACTAACATACTGAAATTTAAATGCGAACAGACATCTCGCTGTTCAACTCCCTACTTAGTGTCCCTGTAGGCATGGTTCCTAATTCACAGTAGCCCCTTATGTCTTGGTAGGGATTTGATGTTTTGGGCGAATATGAGTGAAAAAAAAATACAGTAAGAAAAAAACGGCAAGTTCTTTCTCTGCGTATCTAGAATTCAACAAAACGTCCATGAAGTTTCTTATTAAGAACTTTCCGTCTGTGGAATACAACAACACGGGGCCACATCCCAGCCGACTACAACATGGTCGGTTTCAAGTCTAATGTTAGCAAATTCTTAGTCGAGCTGTCCTCTTAGGAGTATTTAGTTCTCTCCCAGTGCAGGAACTATGAAAATAGGGTCGGAAAGCGGGATTGAGAAGTCAACCCCCTCCCCCAGAGCAGGGCACTCTAACCTGCAAAAAGTGCCTAGGCAGGTCCATCAGCATTACCCAATAAGGGCACTTCCACGTAAATAAAACTAACCCTCTTAAAGAGAAGGCAAAGCTTGGGAGCGTGGACCTCCTAGAACTGCACAGAACCAGCATTACACCACAATAGAGACTAAATAATTGCAGGAATTGTCTAATCTCTGTTGATTTATGCCCCCCCCCTCAACCCCGAGGATCGCTGAGGTAATTCATATCACTCATCGTTTTTAATCCTATCAAGGTGTTGTTCATTGACAACTAACGATTACCAACGCCTAATCGATATTATTGTGACGTTAGAACCATGCAGAATTCTTAAAATCCATTTTTTTGGAGTTTGGGGTGGAGATGTTCGCTATCCCCACCTATAACAATATTCATTGATTTAGACTTTTTTTTTTTTTTTTTTTTTTTTTTTAGTACAAATGCGTTACCACAGAAAAAAAAAGTCTACGTGAATCAAATGAATGATGGCAATCGAATATTTTTGTTTACAATTTCCAATTGAGCATATTATGGCGATGTTGATGAATGAATGTGTAATTTTCCATTCAATTATATTGATCTCAAACCTTTTTTGTAAGTTGCGTTTTTATTGTTTAGCTGAGAAGGTTGCATTTTCTGTTATCCTTTTTAACAATAAAAAATGTATTCCATCCCACGCAACACCACGTGTTGCAGTTCTCGTCGGTCGTTATTGTGTCAACAGCAACCTTTTTCCGTTTATTTTATTTGATTATTTTTTATTATCTTTGCGTCATTTTTATGCAAGTAAATTTATAAACAAACATTTCTAGCGTTTTTTCCTCTTCTGACAGCAGTAAAAAATAAAATAAACACACACACACACACACACACACACGCATATATGTGTTACAGGAGATCAGAAAAACATCGGTACCGTCAGATTCAAATAAAAAAAAAAAAAAAGGAGACCAGTCTCTGGTCGCCAATGTCGAACTCTTTTCAGACTGGTCCCCTTTGTTTTGGATTTGAAACCGACGGTACCGATATTTTTCCGATCTTCTATAACACCAATATAAATAAATATTACGCTCGTATTTTGATATTTTTTTTTATAATCGAACACTTTGCGGAGGTTTTCTCTCACGAACTTACACAGATGTGTGTGAACATATACTGTGTACCCCGGATATAAGAGACCCGAATATAAGAAAAACGTAGCAAATTAGAACCCGTGTGAATGTACAAGGTAACCCGGATATAAATGTAACCCGAGTATAAGAGAACTTATTGCCTGAGACGAGGTCTCTTGTATCCGGGTTACACTGTGTGTGTATATATATATATATATATATATATATATATATATATATATATATATATATATATACACACAGCCACAAAATTCGCGCATAAGCCTGAAGAGTCCTAGAGTGGATGAAACGCGGAATATTCAGTGTAGCTTAATCGCCATATATATTTTATAACTTACTAACTAGCTCTACCTCCGTATTGAGCACTTTTGAAGTAAATACTTAAAGTTTACGCATAAATTTATACTTTCGGATACTAATTTTATGTGAGTAAATTAAGTAGTTATATATATGCAATATAAAAATATGCTTATTCAATTATATTTCACCTTTTATTCATACCAATCCTTTAATTTATGAAGCTCGATGTAACTACAGAGCATATACAAATAAATGAAAAGTTGCAGTTGTGTCTTGTTTTAGTTACGATAGCATAACCAAAACAAAAACACAATTGCAACTACTCTTCCGATTTTTTGGATTTTGTAATCATGCCTGTATTCCTTGTATTTTCTTTTTTTTTTTAAGTTTATGAGTTCCTATTCTGGTAAATAAGAGCAGAATAAATTTAAAAACTGATATAATAATTATGTTTCTGCGCCACGAAACAGGTACTGTCAAGAATTGAACATTTTAACATGCTGAAAGAAATAAACGATAAGATGGACAACAGGTTGAAATTTGGAATATAGACTTTATATATATATTCCAAATTTCAACATGTTGTCCATCTTACCGTTTATTTCTTTCAGTATGTTAAAATGTTCAATGTTATATATAAACGGCATAATGAAATAAAACTATAAGGTATTTGCAACTTCTCTTCCAATTTTCGGATTTTTTAATCATGTCTGAACGCATTTTGTTTCCTTTTGGTGGACTGATAGTTGCTATTTCTTCTGCTGAGTTGAGGGCAAAATAGATTCACTGGTTGATATTAATTTAGGGGATTAATTTTGCTCTACGAAACAGATACTGTCAAGAATTGTAAGTATCAACTGAATTAAAGGAATAAATTGTGAGATGGTCAACATCAGGAAGTTTGGAATGTAGACTTTTGTCATTCATACATTCATTATATGCTCTGTAATTACATTGAGCTTCTTAAGTAAGGATTAATATATATATAAAGGAAATATAAGTGAATAAAGAATATTTCCACAAATAATCTCTTCTCTATATAAATAAAATGAACTCATTTTTTCCCGTGGGATTTTGACCTTAATAGGATTAAAAATCAAGATATTTCATGCAAATACATTATGCACAAACGGCAGAACAATATCTGAGGTTTGTTATAGGCTTATTATTTCTCAAATTCCTCGATAATCTTAGATTTCTATACTTTTTCTGCTGAGAAGTCACGGCCAAAATCGGTTAAGATCAATGGAAGTGGTAAAATATTTTCTCTCTTAAAAATTCCTTCTCCCCCTGCCACCACTTAACACCGTTTGGAGATCGTTCACAAGGAACAGTTGAGAAGAGAACACCGGTTCGGCTTCGTAGTTCTATCATGTCAAGTTATTTAAAATCACTAAACTAAGCTGCAGAGCTCTGTGGCGTAGTGGTTAGGGTGCTGGACAATTCACATTATATTTTCACGTTCGCGCCGACCTACCATAGTGTTTTTTTTTTTTTTTTTCCTAAACAACTGGAATGGACTTTTCTTGGTGGCCGAACTGTTAACGTTGCAGATGTTTTTTTTTTTTTTTTTTTTTTTTTTTCACACTTTATTTTCCTACTTTTACTCATGACTCCGGGTTTGATCCTTCCTACTTACCTACCATAACATTTTTTTAAACTCCTCCTCCTCCCCCCCCCCGTCCCGGAAACAAACACTCGGGCAACGCCAGGTACCCCCGCTAGTATATATATATATATATATATATATATATATATCGTTTAATTAGTAGTATTCCGAATTATACTGGGTTTATATAATTCAATAATCGTTCATATACCAATAAATTTAAGCCAAAAAGAGAGATCACTTAATAGGTAATCTACAAAATTATCATATTTCATAATTGAGCATTCATATACTTTTTTAACAAAAACCAAGACTTAGAAAAATGGGTTGATAGCAACAAAAAGTGTATTTCATTGTTAGCTACAATTGTTTCAAGACCATTTGGACAAATTCAAACAATATGTCGTTTGAAAATTTTCACAAGAACTGCCTTTCTTTAGACTTATTAAATAAAAAACACTTTAACAATAAAACATTACGGAAAAGAAACATTTCATTTATAAGGAAAAGAAAACAAGCGAGATCACGTTACCTCTATTACAAGTATTTTTTTTAAAGATTTATATATCTACGTATTTTCGTATCTTTTATTTAAAAAAAAACGAATTTAAAACTAAATATTGGACGATGTTACCTATGTCCATAAATATGTTTTATTAATACCATTTATCGAGATAGATAGATATAGATATATATATATACTAGCAGGGGTGCCCGGCGTTGCTCGGGTGTTTGGAGGTGTATGCTGTGCAAAAAAAGCAGAAAAACAAAAAAAAATGGTTAATTTTTTTTAACTTTGACCCCTATTATGACCCCTTAAAATTTATTGTTTTGGGCTCAAATCACTTTATTAAGTTAGATCCAGGTTTAAGGAACCTATATCTAAAATTTCAAGTGTCTAGACCCAAAATTGTCGGAGGAGTTTGATAGAGTTCTTAAAGGTCAAATCGTTGAAATTTGACCCCTTAACAGCCAAATTTCTGGCTGACACCCGTCACATCGATTTTCCCAAATCTCGGTACCCGGTATTTCAAATTTCGAGTCTATAGACTAAAAATTGACAGAGTTATTGCGTAGGGAAATGTACACAGACAGACAGACAGACAGACACACAGGCACGTTCACTGTTATATATATATATATATATATATATATATATATATATATATATATATATATATATATATATATATATATATAATTGAAAATCCATACATGGCGTAATAAAATAAAAAAATAATCACAACTTCTCTCCCAATTTTCGGATTTTGTAACCATGCCCGTATGCCTTTTTCTTTTAATGAATTGATAGGTGCTTTTTCTTCTGAGAAGTTAACGGCAGAATAAATTCATTGATTGATATAATAATTAAATGAATGATTTTGCGCTACGAAAGAGGTGCTGTCAAGAATTGTGCATGTCAACGTATTTAAAGGAATAAATTGTAAGATGGTTAACATTTTGAAATTTGGAATATAGACTTTTGTCATTTATTTGTCATATGCTCCGTGATTACATAGAGCTTCATAAATTGGAGGATTGATGTAAACAAAAGGTGAAATATAGTTGAAAAAAAACAAAACAACAACGTATTCATATATATATATATATATATATATATATATATATATATATATATATATATATACTCGGGTTTTTTTTATATTCAAAAGTAATGGACTAATGAATTCAACGAGGTTGTTAGATAGTGCTCAATAAAAAGAGCTGATAATACTTGTTTATTGTTATATAAACATGCTCACATCCCGCTGCTACAAATAGCCACTTGTTTCAATCAAACAACAGATATCATCAGGCAGCGACTTGACTATTCAAAAATTCAATGAATAACGTTATTCATTGAACTTTTGAATAGTCAAGTCGCTGCCTGATGATATCTGTTGTTTGATTAAAACAAGTGGCTATTTGTAGCAGCGGGATGTGAGCATGTTTATATAACAATAAACAAGTATATATATATATATATATATATATATATATATATATATATATATATATATATATATATATATATATATATATATTTCTATTAGCAATACAGACCAATTGCTAAAAGCTCAGGCCTGATTCATCGACTTTAAAACGAAAAACATTTGTCATTTTAATCTTAATCTCCGATACTAAGCTATCGTCATTCGTATTCATCTGAAACGGTTGTTACGTTGGAATATGTGATATTAGCTTATCATTTTACAGTTTGCATGTTTCGCTTTGTCAGTACCGGTTCAGTGTTTGCTAATGGGCCAGGAGACCGGGGTTTAATCTTCACTAGAGTCATACCAAAGACTTTATGTCAGATCAATGCAGAAAAAAAAAAATGGTGCCTTCCTGCCGTACATCTCTTCGTAACAAATGAAAACGGATTCTTTGGTTGATTTATTTACTTTCACACGTGTAGGGAATAGATATCCTCCGTGCATGTGGCAACTGTTGTCTGTGTAATATTATCGTCATATCAACATGCGACACGTGTCAAAAAGACTGAAAGGAAAAAATCATTAAGAATAACATTTTTTGTTTGTTTGTTTATTTGTTTACGGTTTGTTGGCGTACATTTGCAACGTCGACCAGACATTAAATGGAAATTAAGGAGAAATAAATGAAAAACAAGAATCACAAAGTTCCATGAGAATACAAAGTGCACAGTTGTTTAGACGAAATAATTCGATAAAGTTAACTGCATGGTCTCCATGGTGACGACATGCCAAGAAAAGTTTGAACAGAGCCACTAATTTCTTTGAATATTGTCTGAGAGTCGGTTTAAAGCTGTTTGGATTAAAAAAAAAAAAAAAACAGCAAGAATGGGGAGAGCAGAGAAAATAAGTGAGTTTCCCCACTAAGTGAAATAGACATCCTAATTTCAAATAATTCTTTTCTTACCATTTTTAGTTACTAGCATTTCAGTCCGGCGTTGCCCGGGTGTTTGGAGGTGTATGTTGAGCATTAAAAAAAAAAAAATAGTGGTCAATTTTTTTTTTTTTTTTTTTTTTGACCCCTGTTATGGCCCCTTAACATTTATTGTTTGGGGCTCAAATCAAGTTATTAAGTTAGATCAATGTCAAAGGAACCTATTTCTAAAATTTCAAGTGTTTAGACCCAAAATTGTCGGAGGAGTTTGATAGTTCTCAAAGGTCAAATTTCTGGCCGAAAACTGATTACAAAGATTTTCCCAAATCTCAGTACACTATATATCAAATTTCGAGTTTGTAGACTTAAAATTGACAGTTATTGCGTAGGTAAATGTACACACACACACACACATAGACACGTTCACACACACACACACACACACACATATATATATATATATATATATATATATATAGAGAGAGAGAGAGAGAGAGAGATTTGTCAAATTTTCGGTCTTTTAAAACAAGTGATGTCCTTTCCATCTATTACTGCGAGTCAAACTTAGAATGGAACACCACATATCTTAACCAAAAAGGGGGACACTAGAGGCAAGATAAGAACCATTCTACTGTAACGACTACGCCATTATTAACCGTGACTGCACCATCATCAAAAGTCACATGCAATTGTTATCAAATTATAACACTTCATTTGTTTTCTTCTACATCATGTCTTTTATTTCAAGACATTTAAAAAATTTTGGTGAACATTCGTACGGGTAGAAAAAGCAAATGGCTTCTCTCCTCTCTGTGAATATGAGTTTTCCCATGAAAAATGAAATACAATTTTTTTTTGGATTTTATAAGTTTTTCTAACTCTAGGTGGGTTGCAGAGTTAGAAAGTATAACGCCCGACTCGTTAGATTCTAACCATTTCTCGGTATTTTTCGAACTTCTGTTAATAATTATGACAGTTTCCCTAGTAGTCAATAAATATAAATTTGATCTGGATGGAATTTAAAATTTAATTAACTCTTTAAGTGGTTGATATTTATTTGCTGCCCACATCAGCAAAATGTGGCACAAGGCCAGAAAGTGGGAACCCCGCAGGCTCCCCTAAAGGAGGGGCACTCCTGCAATTTTAAAAATTGCCTGAGTAACCCCGTCGGCATTCCCCGGTCGGGGCGCCTCAGACAGCAAGCAATAAACTTGCCCCACCGGAAAGCCCGGTGGCAAGACCTGGGAGGGTGGACCTCCTAGGTATTACCCAGGCGGTGTACCTCAGTCCAACAGGTGCTGGGCCGGTTCCCGGCCCCTCACCTGTTGGACTGAGTGTCAAGTGACGAATCCTTGACTTGACTGGTCAGATATGTGGGGTTGCAAGTGGTTCTGCAAAGTTTATGGTTGAGACTTCTCTCTCTCTCTCTCTCTCTCTCTCTCTCTCTCTCTCTCTCTCTCTCTCTCTCTGGTAGTCGAAGCTCGATTCACCATTGGTGAGCGTTTAGGGTTCTTTAGTCATTGACATGTTGCAGACAAAATATAACTATATATCAGATCCCCCCTCTATTTTTCTTTTGTTACTAAATTGTGACTACTTTATTTTCTTTTCATGAATTGATAGGTGCTTTTTCTTCTGATGAGTTGAGGGAAGAGTAAATTAATTGATTGATATAATAATTAAATGAATGATTTTGCGCTACGAAAGAGGTGCTGTCAAGAATTGTGCATGTCAACGTATTTAAAGGAATAAATTGTAAGATGGTTAACATTTTGACATTTGGAATATAGACTTTTGTCATTTATTTGTCATATGCTCCGTAATTACATAGAGCTTCATAAATTAGGGGCCCAAATGTCACTAAAAAAAAAAGGGGGTTAATGAGTGTCAGGTGGACGATTAGACAACACCATGATGATTGGTGATGTGGTAGAATTTGATTATTTAAGAATTTGTTTACATTCAACTTGAAAACAACCATGTTATAGTCAGCTGGAAAGCAGGCCTGCCGTATTGTTTCACAAACGAACAGTTGTATGAAAGAAACTTTGCTCATGGCTATTATTATCAAAAAATAAATAAACCAAATATTTCAATTTTGAAAGTGAAGCTTAATCAATTTTTGCTCGCTGACTGACCTACAATTTTTGGCCTAGAAATTTGCTCTTCAATATTTAACCTTTAAACGATTACTATTATTACATTTTCTATGAATCGATTTGGGCGATCAGCAATATTTTATCCAATAGCATTTCAAAGTCATTGTAATCTATTAATTTTTTTTTTTTAATTTACATTGACTTTTACATCACTAATCATGTTACACAATACTTAAACAAGATAAATACCTATGTGTGTAGGTGCATGTGTAGTGGTAATACCTTACAAGACTCATCATCAGCTGTATCCCGAGAGTATCAGGATAGATGGTTATGCCTGCTCCTTGTGCATACTCTACATTTTTCAGGTGCGGCTCCAATCACCGTACCCTAGTAAACCACCTCAATTGGCAGGCTAAACCACGAGATATAGGCTTGTTAACTGAAAAATGCCTGCAGGCAATGTAGGTAAGATTTGTCGAACTGTCACTGTCGATACTATATGAGGGCATTTTTAAAAAGAGCATTAAAACATGTTAAAAAAGAAAAGAACCCAATTCGATTAATAATGAAACTGAACTTTATTCAATATAAAATATAAATATTATCTTTTTTTATTTATTATTAAAAGAACGGACTGAAAAATATTCTCATATAAAAATTGTTTTGCAATAAAAAAAAAAAAAAAAAAAAATGAAATATTTTACTTCCTTCGATAGATATAAAAATTCAAAAACAACCCACTTACTCTTATATTTTGTTAGATTAAAATTATCCCAATGTGCAATTATTATAATAATTGCAGTTATATAATTATCCAAATGGAGAATTGTTTTTTCTCTTTAGGAGAATAAAAAAAATTATGCACAATCTAAGGCAAAGAAAAATATTTTTTATGGCCACGTCGTTCAACACTGGAAACTTTCTATATCTACATTTTGATCAGGAAATAACGTCACGCTGTCATGCTCACTGGCCTACTCTCTCAGTAGCCATGGCTAACCCCCATGAAAGTAACTGTTGCCTTGTAGACCTTTTCTGAGGAATGGCAAAGGCTAGGTCGACTGCTTACAACTATGCTTTGTGATGTGTAACCAATATTTTAAACCTAAATGCATGATGAAGTGCAAGCATGTTGGAAATCAGTCTCAGCGTCTGTAACCGGTGGTTCTTCATTACTCATCCCACTGCATGTTTTTTTTTTGTTTTTTTTTTTAATCTGTGGCATGGTCAGATATATAATGTGCGTCGGGTTACTGGTAATCGTCTATAAATACGGAGAATTGTTTTCGCAGTAACCAGTACTCTTAAGTCACTACTGCAGGCTGTCTCAAAGCATTCAGATTCATTCTTGTAATGACCTTCTACCTGTTGACTGTAGTGTATTGCTGGTTTTGTGCAGTTCTAGGGGGTTCAGCCCCCAAGCCTTTCCTTCTCTCTTTGAGAAAAAGTTAGTTTATTGCTAATTGTCTAAGGTGCTTCTACTAAGGAACGCCGACAGAGCTACGCAGGAATTTTTTTTGCAGATCAGGAGTGCTTCTCCTCAGGGGTACGGACTTTTCAATCTCACTTTGCAACCCTTGTGTCATATTTCTCACTGTGGGAGAGAAATATATACACCAGTAATCTTATGACACATGAACTGATTCAACCTGTCATTACAGACCTATGTGTCGTCGCAACATTCTGTAGGTACTGTACACTTTCTAACAGCTAAAATTATCTTGTCAGATTTCAGAACTTAGACCCAAATAACATTGCATCTGACATATTTGTATTTGATTCTGTCTAAATAAATTTTTTTTTCCCCCGTTTAATGTCTGTTTTATATACTGGCATGTGTTGGACAGCTTTTAAAAATTGATTTCCAAACTAACTTATCGCTAGCCAAGCCTTAATTTATCCCTCTTTCGAATCCATTCTTATTGCATTCTTCCGTGTTTTCCTTGGTCTTAATATTTCTGTTCAGTCATAGCTAATGAAGTGAGCACCATCTACCACCAGGGGCTCTGGATTCTGTTCAAAATTCTGTACAAGTTCCTGAGTTCACTACGAAAATTCCCATGTTTAATTAAAAGGTTTCTGAAGCTCTGAAGTTATCTAATTATAAATATAACAATTAAGATTAGGAGTACTCATACTACTCCTAATAATACAAATTAGCAATGCTCATTTCATAAATTCCAAAAAATCAGAAGCCACTCGAGGATAAGGGTTACTGATATTTTCAATTGGATGACGAAACAGTACTATGTTGCAAACTATAATTAATTCACAAGACAACTAAACAGATTGGACTTGAAAACGACTATGTTTTAGCCTGTAAGGAAAGATTCCTGCGTTAATGTGTTCCATAATTGAAAATTTCTTGGAAAGAAACTCTTTATGGAAGTTCTGTTTGAATTAGATACACAGGAAGAAAGAGTTCTTTGCAATGCTTGTAGCAAGACGAGTTCCTGCAGAGAAGGTTTGAGGCTGGGGGTGCAGGGGAGAGTTTGAAGTTCAGTCGAGCACTTATGGTGGAAATATTCATGGAGTAGGAAAAGAGTAACAACGACTCTTCTATAAGAAAGACGTGGCAAAGAAAAGAGATCATCTCTCATTATATTGTGAGGTTGATTCGGTACTCTCTCATGGCTCCTTTGTGCGGTACCTCTCCAGATGTCGCAACAATACTCTTAGACGGAATCTGACTCTTACACAGGCACAAAATTGTATTCGTAGTCAGGTATTTTCTGGATCGGTAGACTGATCCAAGCATTTTTTCCGGCAACATTAGCAATGGATTTGATGGAAATAAATATTTGGATCTAAATATGTATTCCTGGTTCGTTTCCAATATTTTTTAACTTGGATCATTATCTAAAATAAATGTACTGCCATTCATTTTGGTATTTCTATTAATTTTCAATATCTTGGAATCTTATTATTAGTTTGCTAACCTACTGCATGCTATCAATCTATTAACATAAGATATAGTTTGGAATGCTAGAGTTCCATTCATCAAATTTGAAAAAGAATTACAAAACAATTTTTAACTACAATAAAAAAAAAAAATAAATAACTTGTGACTTTGATATTCTCATTTTTATTTAAAAAAAAAAAAAAAAAAAAAAAAAAGAATGCTTAATTCTAGTTTCATTTATTTCCAAAATATATTTTGAGGTCTTTATTGTAGCTTAGGAAATTATCTCATTATTAACATACATAGTTTTGGGGGTGTTGACATTTTCGGTGCTTCTATAGGAGGTGGAAGAGGGGAGGGGGCATGCTGGCTGGAATGTTTCTGATTGCAGTTTATCGGGCAAACTGGAAATTAAATTGACGAAGCAGTTGAATCACTGAAAGACATTAAAAGAAAACTATCCGGACGACATAGTTAGGGGTTTAAAAAAAAAAATTTTAAGCTCTTCAAGAAAATAAAAGTTGAAAAATGTTTTTTTGAAATGTTTAAAATATAAAATTGATTCACATAATAATTAAAAAAAAAAAAAAAAAAAAAAAAAAATGATTCTACCCATTTTTAACACGGAAGGGAAAGGAGGTAATTTACCCTAACCAGGAACACAATTTTTGTTTTAAGTTTCATTTAATGTTTGTACTGATTGACTGATTGGTGACTGCTCTACTATTTCTGGTCTGTTTCATAAATCAGTTAGAAACCTTTGGCCAAATATAGGTGTTCTTGCTGTAGCTAAGTGGTTAGCGATAGGGACTGAAAACTAGGATGTTCCAACTTTAAATCAAATTCATTCCAGAGAAAAATTTCACCAAATCCACACCTGACCTTGTGGCTAACCTCCTACAAAGAAGGTAAATACAATAAATGCCGTTCCTAATAGAAGTATCACATTTTTTCTTCCATATTTGAAAAATATGATGCTGAACAAATCCATTATAAGATATTGCTTTGCATAGTCTGTTGGATCTTTCATATATATATATATATATATATATATATATATATATATATGAGAGATATGTTATTTATTTGTTTTTGTTTGCGATACTTTTTGAATGAATTCAATTATTTATACGTAAGTGCATTTTTACCTAAATGCGAGTTGGGAATAATTTCCCTTTTGCCGATTTGGTAGCCCCAATTGGGGAGCGGCATATATATTGTTTAAAATATAATTATCCACTGACAAGTCCTGTAAGGAAGGTATACAAAATTTTAATTATCCGACAAGGAGTACAAGTAAACAAGACCTTTTTCCACAGAGTTTCAAAAAAATGACATTTTTCTCATCAGAGGAAAGGTTTGCAAGATATACAATAAATTTTGCATTGCAAGAAACTTACAAACCTGAAATTAATCATACTGGCATCAAAAAAGTTATTAAACAGTTACTGACAGTTTATAGGGATTCAAAATGATTAAAAAAGCAGGAAACGGGGGGGGGGGGGAGAAGGATATGGTAATATATTGTGTGTGTGTATTTAGGCAGCATTCTTTCGTTTAAGCAAACGTTGTTAAAGACAACAGAGAACTTCCGTTCGATCACACCTTTTTATTTTTTAAATTTTTCTGATCTTTTCAGTGTGTGGATCGAAAGACTCGATATAAGTTCCGTGTGTGGATCGAAAGACTCGATATAAGTTCCGTGTGTGGATCGAAAGACTCGATATAAGTTCCGTGTGTGGATCGAAAGACTCGATATAAGTTCCGTGTGTGGATCGAAAGACTCGATAAAAGTTCCGTGTGTGGATCGAAAGACTCGATAAAAGTTCCGTGTGTGGATCGAAAGACTCGATAAAAGTTCCGTGTGTGGATCGAAAGACTCGATAAAAGTTCCGTGTGTGGATCGAAAGACTCGATAAAAGTTCCGTGTGTGGATCGAAAGACTCGATATAAGTTCCGTGTGTGGATCGAAAGACTCGATATAAGTTCCGTGTGTGGATCGAAAGACTCGATATAAGTTCCGTGTGTGGATCGAAAGACTCGATATAAGTTCCGTGTGTGGATCGAAAGACTCGATATAAGTTCCGTGTGTGGATCGAAAGACTCGATATAAGTTCCGTGTGTGGATCGAAAGACTCGATATAAGTTCCGTGTGTGGATCGAAGTTGGCCGTGGTGTTGCTTTTCATCTTTCGAGGAAGACATCTTTAGGAGGGCTGGTTAGTATTAGTGCGAGTAGGGCTGGTAGGTTTTTATGTCTTCCTTGAAAGACGATAAGTTACACCACGGCCAACTTCGAACTACACACAGAACTTATACTCCCTATCTTAGGTTGGGCAGTTGGGAAGTGATATTCAAATTACCATTAGCGTATGATGCTCTTTGTGTAAACAAATTGAGCTTAGGTACTTTGGACAATGTCAAAATATTATTAATCCACTGCCCGCATAGCAGCAGATGTATAGCACAGTGGTTAGAAGCTCCGCCTGTCGTTTAGACGATCGGGTTTCGATCCTGGCTTGAGGTAGTTGCTTGTCTAGCTGCACTGATGAGCTGTGAAACAGCGAAACAGTACTGTATGTGGATGACATATATATATATAAGGCACTTTATCTGTGTGTGTGTGTGCATGAGTTCATTCCCTATGAACTCCAAAACTGCTGGGCTGATTTTTATAAAATTTTATAGAAATGTACTTTGTGTCTGAGAATGTTCTTATGTAGGTTTTGTATTGGAATTTCTCCAATGAGTATTGGTAATCGAAAAAATCTTTTAAGAGAAGGAACAATCTGATTTTGACATGTTAACATTTTTATACAGCTTAACATCACAAATGCATTTGATAAGTTTTATCACTACACAAGCAAGAGAGCTCAGTGTATAAAATTAATATTAGTGTCTTTGATAAGACAAGGGTGGTGTTCAAAATACATATTTTTGTTTAGTGCACAATCGAACAATGATACTTGACTTTTGCATTCTTTTTTACATAGGTGTCACCATTTATCAAAGCCCGGGGGCCATTCGAGGATAAGGGTTACTGAGTGCACAGTAGTCAGTGGGATGATATAGCAATTGTTAGTGGAAATTTGGTAAACTGGATTACTTAAGGAGACGGTTCATCAAGAATTTGTTTACGTTGGACTTGAAGACAACCAAATTGTAGTCAGATGGAAAACAGGCAAATGGAAGAGAATTACACAGGCGTGCAGTTCTAAAAAAAGAAGCTATTTTAAACTTTAACTTACTATATAAAAATAATTTCATAAAATCAACATTAGGCTGTCTACAGTGGAATGCAGACTACAATGTATTATGTATTGTCACTGAAGGGAAGTATGTGAGCTTCCGTGGGTTCCTGACTAGAGCAGGCAATCAATCGATTTGATTGAGAATGGATGATTTTACTGATTTTAATGAGGATGAACAGGACTCTACGGACCAATTCATCTTTAGTTGATCTTTGACAACTAAATGTTTTCGTTTACTAGCCAAATAGAAAAGTTACTAGCCAAACCCACATGATTTTTAGAATATGACATTTTCGTTCTGTGACGAGTATTTACATCATAAAAGTTTTTCTGTATATTTTTAAATAAGTGTAATTCTAAATATACACCGAATTTTTTGTTGTTACTTGAAGGTGTAAACATTCGAATTTCCTTCAGATGTTTTTTTAACAAACTTTGTTAAAAAAAAAAAAGTATATTGTTTTGTTAAAACTTTTATTGTTTAAATAATTTGACTTTGCTCGTTTTATTAAAAGAAAAAAAAAAAAGTTGAAATTTTTCACTTCGTAATGAGCATTGCAAGTGTCGGTGAAAGAAATACAATCGCCAAAAGATAAGTGTTTTGTAATTTCTAGTCGCCACTCGCAAATGTGACTGTTTCACTCGCAATGTAGAGTCCTGAACATTTAATCCCGAGCAGCGTCGGGTCTCTCTGCTAGTATATAATTTGTCTAATTAGCCGATGGCTATTTGAGATCAGCAAACAATAAAAAGCGAATCTTAAAGGCAAATTACAAGTGAAACGCTTCTGGCTAAGCAGAGGCAAACTCTCAATTGCTCTTGGCTTTATTGTGTATGAAAGAAAAACAACAAAAAAAACATTGCTTATAATGTGTTGGCAACTAAGTTTCCATCGTTTCTTTATATTTAAATCTAAAAGGTTTAATC
>NC_136496.1:91154217-91204217 GCF_053919585.1 Euprymna scolopes
GGAAAAAAACCCTTTGTCTTTATGGATATAATGAATAATAATGATGATATAATGATATAAGGATATAATAATGAACACGTTAGCTATGAGTATAATATTACAATTATTGTATTTATACTATTACTAACGTTCCCTGTGGAAATTCTGTAGTTGTATCATTCCTCCATCCTATATTGGTGTCTTGCTTAAAAATATTTTCATTCTATGTACATCCGGTGCAAACGCAGACCCCATTGTATTATTATGACAACTTTATTCAAACTGAAATATAGCTTATTTAAGAATTACTTGGAATCATCGGACTACTGTTCACATCTGAAGTGGGATTTTCACAACTTTTCAGTCAATGTAACCTCCGACCTTCTTCAGGTGTATCTTGTCGAACTCTGGAATGTTTTTGCCAAACTCATGAATTTGGACAGAATTTCGAGTAGAACCCTTTATTTACTTCACGGGGGTAGCATGCTCTTGTTTCGTCAGCCATGACTGGATAGAGGTCCTAAGTAATTCGCAATTGTATTTTTTAGTCACCCACACTGAGGATTGAACCTTCAACTTCCAGGAGAATATCACTTTTGCAATTGATTTTTCCAAGTGCTCTAACCACTGCGACATGAAACAGTTACTATATTTTGATCCTTTTCCGAAGGCCAACTAAGTGTATTTTAGTTTGAGTTTCACGTTCGGCACAAATGTCATCGGATGAAATTAAAAAAATTACATCTTGGGTCACCAGAATTTTTTTTTCCTTGTCATTGTGTCTTCTGTCTGTGAAATATTATTACATCCTTGACACATGGAAATATTATTACATCCTTGACCTTGGGATATGAAAAGTTAGTGCGTTCAGGTCTACAAAAATGCCTGAGCAGCTCCGTCTGCATTTCTCAGCATGGATGTTTCAGGCAATTAAGAAATAATTCACCCCCTTCTCAGGAAGAAGGCAAAGCCTGGGAGGGTAGACCTCTTTATATTGAACAGAATCATACCTCAGTCCAACAGCAATAAAGATCCTTAATTTGAATCTTAATTTTTAAAGGAATTTTCCACTCAATCTACTCGTATGTTTAAAATACCGCTGCAAACACTATTTTCACATACCCATGTCCAATATCGTCACGCAGGAAACTGGTAGATAAATAAAAATATACAACCTCGCTTGTGCACTTGACCTTAACCCCACCCCAATATACGTGTACTTTGATTTCGTAGTGTATGCTCTCTTTGTTGAATTTTACTGATGTATCATGTTTGCATCTTTGCATGCAGAATTGAGCACAAAAATAAAGTGGTTAACCATAGTTAAGGGTGACCCGAAGGCTTTAACTACTACACTGAGGTGTAGGGGAGGGCGCCACTCCTTTCCCAAAATGTTATAAATAAATCTTTTGTATGACTCGATCGATTGAGGATTGAACCCTGGTCTTCTGGCTCATTAGCGAATGCTCGTACCATCATGCCAGATGACACTCTCATTAGTTGATATTAAGTTGCAAGATGGCTGGAAGCCTTTCAAATATAAGCAGAATATTTACTAGCGTTGTGATTGCACATTGTGCGTACCTAGGACTATGGTTCTTTTAACGCCATTGTATTGCCATTTTAGCCACCTCCACCCCATTTAATGTGTGTATATGTCTAGTGGTTGTATTTCTTGCTTCAAATTTCACCACCCCTCGCCGCCCCGTCCGTGCTGCTATCTTAGTCTCTTCCATTCTCCTTTTTATCAACACATTCTCCCCATTCACAAATCAAATGTAAGGGAATTCCATGGGATGATTCCGTTGACATGGTTTCCCTCTGAATGCTTCTCGGGTGAGAGGCGTAGGAGAGGGGGTGGGGGCGGTGAGCAGCTGTGGAAAAATGTAGCACCTTTCTTTCTTTCTTTGTTATTATTTTCTTTTTCTTTCTTTTCTTCTCCCTCCCCTAAACATCCTCCCAAGAGATTAGAATGTACTTCATGAAACACATGAAGGTCCACAGCTCATTAATAAAACACAATCCTTCTCTGCGCTCTGTGAATGGGGCGTGTGCGTGTGGTGGTGGGGGTGGGGGAAGCGACGGTCGTTCTTGGGATTGGGAGAGAGAGGTGGGGATTAGCGAATGTTGGGCTGATTTGAGGCTCAATGAAAAAGAAAGAAAAACATGTCGATTGGAAGTAAAGATGTTAATGAAAACGTACTAGAACCTGGTTTTTGAGAAGAAAGAAGAGGAAAAAAAAATTTTTCTGAGACTATGATGATCATTATTAATAGTATTCTATCTATAACTGATTAATTTTACTCTTCTTTAAGTGACAACAAGTCTTATTGCTCTGGAACTGTTATCATCTGGATAGTCCCATTTTTTTTTCTTCCATTATATTATTTCAGTGCTGTCATCTTCACGTTTAAGTCCCCCCCCCCCTTTTTTTTTTTTTTTTTTTTTTTTTTTTTTTGCTACTTTTCTGAAATTGTGGATCATCAACGGATGCTGTTCTCGAAACTTCTTTTGAAAGCGGATGGGAAAGTGTCACACCACTGATCATTGAAAAATCCCAGTTGTCATCTGGGATTTAAAAGTTCTATCAGAAATTCACAATCTATCCATTTTACGAATAAATTAAAGCGGACCTGAAGAATCTTGCCCCCCCCCTTCTCTATTTTTTATTTTCGTCAGTTTTCTTTCTTTCTTTTTTTTTTTTTCAACGGATTATTATAAAATGGACAATAGTCTTCTCAAATTATCAACAAAAATAATTTTTTTTTAAAATGCAGTATTTAAATATTTGTGGAGGGGGTGCTCAGTTTCTAATGCAATGTTCTAATAAATTGCTGACCCTTTTTAAAACTACTCGATGTTTTTAGGCAAAATTTCGCGAATTTAGCTTTTTTTTTTGTTTGTTTTTTGTTTTGTTTTTTTGTTGTTTTTTTTTTCTTGAGTTTAGCTTAGATTTTATTATTGACATTGGTTTCTCCAATATTTTTCTGGTTGGAGTTCTTTCTAGAAAGACATCACATACTTATGAGAGGGACCATGGGAAGCCTGCCAACATCTTTTTATAGAACAAACTGGATTCGAACTTGGAACATCCAGGTCATCAGTCCGTAACCAGCTACTCTAATGAGCTCGTAAACCAGCCTACACTACAAGGCCTTCAAGGCAGCCTTGGTCAGACGCTAGTCGAACCTCCACGGTTTTCCCCCGGTATAGTTTCTTTTTGTATATAGCCCCCTAAATTCTCATTGACTTTTCCCCTTGTGATTTTTTAAAAATTTATATCGATTTTTTTTATACTCGAAGGAAGAAAAATTTCGTTGGTTTTCTTCAAATCTTTTTAAAGAAAGCCGATGTAAAAAAAAACAAACAAACAAATATTGCCTAATTTGCTATTAAACCTGTTATTTGTTAAAAATTTGGTCTTTGTTCCTTTTAATTGAAAAAAAAATTAGGGTTTGAATTACATTTTTCAAGTAGTTATAAGCTTGTAAAAATAGGAGGTTGAATTCAATTTTTTTTTTTTTTTTCACGCATTCTTTAAATCGGTTTCTGACACTGCTAGTGCTTGAATGAGGAGTTTATTCACCCTGGTCCTTGCCCAGCACCTGCTTGAATACAAAAACCATTGAAAAAAAAAAAAAAAAAAAAAAAAAAATTCTTCTCCCACCCCCCTCTCAGTATAGATAATCCAAATTCCTTTCTGTAGAAGAAGAAACCCTTGCTCAACAACCATCTGCCATGTGTGGTATTCAATTGGTAGGGGGGGGTATCAATTTTATTTTCTTAAATAATTAACAAAAAATTAAACAGTTCAAGTTTCTGTCGTTTTCTATTCTTCTTTTGATATATACATAATATTGACAATGGACAATCGTATATATATATATATATATATATTCATATTCAAAGGATTGGACAGTTAAAGACGCGTTTCTCATTTTTATTTACTGTTTAATTTTTAATTTTTCGTTTGTATGTGTATATGTGCTGTGTGCATGTGTGTATGTGCGTACTTATATGTGTATATATTTAAGACTGACGTGGCACCTTCTCATTGGCTATACCTCCTTCTCCTCCTCCCCCTCCTCCTGTACCTTCCTTCCTTTTCCATTCCCCTTTTCCCCGTGCATGCTCATACTTTCACTACACCGATGAAGACTGAAGGATCGGTCGAAAATATGTACTTATAAAAAAAGTTTTTTAATTTTTTTTCATAATATTATTTTGTATTCCTGCACGTCACCAATTGAAAACGAATAAAGAAAAGTTATAAGCTTTTATACTTTTCGCATTCTTTTATATATATATATATATATATATATATATATATATATATATATATATATATATATATATATATGTGTGTGTGTGTGTGTTAAGAATTGATTATGTGATGTTAAATTGAATTTTTTAAAAGAATTCTTAATGCTGCAATATTTTATAAATTATATTTTTTGCTAGAATATCGTGTCTTTTTCTTTTCCAGTTTTAACAACTAGCCCTTTTTTCATGTTTAAATCTTAACCATATTACTTTTAATGCTCGCATTTTTGTATGTAATATAATATGGTAGTCCGGGTTGAGAGTTTATTCGGAGGATAAAAATTCAGAATATCTACCAGGTTTATATAATAGTGCTCACTAATAGAGCTATTTATTTATATAGATATGTGCAAGCTTCGCTACACTGACATGACAATGTTTTGATCTGTATTTATTAATAAAGATTTCAATAGGCGAAAAGTCTGTTACTCAGGAAAATGAAATAAATCAGACTTTGTATAAATTAATATATAAAATTATTTACTATAACAAATACCTACATACGCTAGTGTTTCATCCTTTAAGGAATCATCAGTGGAATGTGTGACGATTAACACCAGTCGATAGATTTGAACCAGAAGCCATCTCTAACTCGATTAGCAAGGATCTAATCCATCCGGCTGCCGTTAAGTGAGAAATACTGTTGAAATTTAAACATTTATTTTTAAATCTTTTTAACATGTCAGAGTGATTAATCATTATATGATCATTATATATCTGTGCATATATATATATATATATATATATATAGTTTTTTTTTTTTTTTTTGGAAAAAGAAATCCAGCAGAGTGCTCAACTAAAAGGAAAATCCGAAAAATAAGAGCGTATTTATATTTTGTATATATATTTTGCATGAGGAGAGATGAGTATTGGCTGAAGAGAGCTTGATATGGATATCTAAAATTATTGGCTTGAAACCGACGGTACCAATGACTTATTAGGCGAAGTTGTGTGATTAGTGAGTACAATGACTTTTTTGTGCAGGTGTTTTGGGTTCTGAATTGCTGCCTGGGCTGAGGGAGGTGGGCAGATGCATTTATTTTTTTTATCTGGATTCATGAAACTATCCTTTTAAAATAATTTGTGCCTGTAAATGATGAGCATAGATTGTTACATTTATTATTATACTAGCGAGGAGTACCCGGCGTTGGCCGGGTGTTTGTAGGTGTGTGTGAAAGAAAAAAAACGAAGCCTTGACGTGCAGTTGGAAAATAGTAAAGTGTGAAAAAAAAAACAGGTGTGCGTTTTTGACGAGTTATTGACGTGACGGCGATAGCTATGCAGCAGTTAGCATTTTCTGCGGGTCAGTTTTTAATGAGGTCAATAAATCGGTTTGTTTGTTTTTAAAATCCCACTCCCTGTTTAATAGGGGGAGTGTCTCGTCTCAAAAGCTACCGTCTGATATGACGAAGTCGACATTGACCAAACGTTACTTAGCTCTCTAGAGACCACTGGCTTTCGGCCAGTAGGTATTTATTTGCTCCCTCACCGAGCAAATTAGGCACAAGGCCGATTTTTAATGTGAGGAGTGAAAGGAGGGGGAAGGGAAAAAGGGGACCAGCTCCCGAGAGGTGGGAAATGGGAGCTGGTTAAAGGTCAGGCATGTGGGGTTACCCCCACATCTGGTCTTTGCTAGTCATAGCTGGTCTTTGCTAGTCATAGCTTGCAGCATCTGTCGGAACAGATACTACACTTTGATCTTGTCACCCGGGCCCCGGAGGGGGCGCGGGCCAGTGAGTGGCCTTCGGCCAGTAATTAGAGTCAAGTTTCGCTTTTTTTAATACCGAAAACCGAATGTAACGCGTGCCAATCGGAACATGTCGAATAATTAACGTTTGAAAATCAATAAAATTAAATAGACAGGCGAGCTCCGTAGTTAACTCTGAGATATTACAATTTATAGATGATATAAAAAGTTTTAAGAAGTTGTGAACCGAGCGACCGCTTCTCTGAAAGAAGCCTTTTGTAGACATACACAAAAAGCGAACATACATACACACATTTTCGCTTTTATATATATATATATATATATATATATATTATATTAGACCCAATATATAGTAATGATTTAAAAAGTTAAAAAAAAAAATGCCCCATGTGACACCATCGAGAACCGAAACTAAAACGTTTAGCTTACAATTTATTTTGTCCTCTACGATTAATAACTGGGCTATTAAAACATATTTGCTGCAAGGCTAAAAATTAAAACATGAACCAATAGCTATTACGTTATGCATGCATATTCGTAATGCCATCGTTCAACCTTCGTCTAGCAAATTTCATTTTTTTATTTTTTTTATTTTTACACCCTTCTACTAATTTCCCTCAGACTAAAGTTTTGCGTGGATTCAAATACCTTATATATGTAGTTTCATGTCTGTAGACCAAAAACTGTAGGAGGACTTTGGTAGGCAAATTTTTTTAAACAAAAACATATGCATGTACATAAATCTATATGGAAAAAGTTTTGTGTTTACTATAACCTTTTTACACGAGAATTACACAAGTGTAAATTATGTGAGAATATCTGCATATAATAATAATATAATAATTCCACAAGAAAACCGGAAAAACTGATAGGGAATTAATTAAAATGAATATTTAAAAGAATATGCAAATTAGCTAGATCTTCTTCTAGTGAATGCAATCTCATGACACATGTATAAGCAAGTTGGTTTTTTTTTTCTTTTTAAATAAAAAGAAAAAAGGGGTTTTAATATGAATATCAATACACAAAAAGAAACAATTTATAGTATAGAGTTTATATTTGTGCATGGGAAAAAAACAGTAAAAAACAGGTGCGTAACATTTTTTGATTTTATATATACACTAGCCTGGGTACCCGGTGTTCCTATTTACAATGCCTCCCCACGGGACAGAGTTAGACACCAGGGTCGTTATTTTAATGTGGAGAAAAGGAACAAAAATAAAAATTGTCTCAGTCGTGAAGGGCTTCTCCTCCACTGACAGAAAACAAGAAATTGAAGTACAGCATCTGAAGATCAGATACTACACTTTGATCTTGTCCCGAAGGCCAAACCCGGTGTTACCCGGGTGTTTGGAGGTGTGTGTTTAGCAAAAAAAGAAAAGTGGTAGTAGATGGTAGGCTTGAACTTGTACCGCAAAGGAGGAAAAGAATGTGGAAAAAAAAAAAAAAATGTGGGTATCTTTGCCGTTGCACCCATCGCCAAACTGGAAGTGACATAGATTTAAATTAAGGCTAGTCAATCGAAAAGAGGGGATGACTTTCAAAAACATCGGCAAAAAAAGCGACCCCCCCTCCCTGTAGAAAAGTGCTCAGTTGAGGGTGAAAGAATTAATGCTTTTAGCCAATTTTTCGATATTTGTCGTCCGAAGAGTCGTGATTCAAAACAATACCGATCCTGTGAAAATCCGTCGCCTCTGTCGAAAGTTTTACGCAGACATGCAAACATATATACATACATTTAAACAAACAGGTGAGATTTATATTATAGATGCCAGATGCAAATTATAGAAATAATATTTTCATGTGATGGAAAGATGAAAAAGGAACCAATCAAATTATATGTTCATCAGCGTTTCCTCTTTATTTCAAGACTTCCTCGGTATGATTAATTTGGAGAAAACAACAATTATATCTTCAAATAATGTACTGCTATTTTATTTTCTTCAAAATTAATCATCCCGAGGATGTCTTGAAATAAAGACGAAAACATTGATGAACATGTATTTTGTTTTGTTTCTTTTTCTTTTCTCCATATACGTGCCTGTACTCAGATTTTTTAGGCATTTGTTTTCTTTTTTATATCATTATATTATGATTCTCTGTCAATTGTATTTTTTAAAAAAAAATTATCCTCTCTTTCTATTTGCAGACAATGAAGAAGAAATACTTTGTACTACGAGGCTTCAGCATATCTGGTCCCGCTCGATTAGAGTATTACGACTCTGAAAAGAAATATCGTGCCGGGGCTGGATGTAAACGTAGCATCGAGTTGGCTGGATGTTTCAACATCAACAAAAAGATGGACCCCAAACACAAACATGCCATTTCGCTGTTCACCAAGGATGACTGCTTTTCCGTCGTGGCTGAGAACACAGATGAGCAAGATTCTTGGTTAGGCTACCTACTGGAATTGCAGAACGATTCCTACCACTTTGGTAAGATGCCCTTCCCCCTTTTTCATATCTATGAATCTGAATTCAAATTTCTAAATTCGCCAATCAATATGTAAAGGTTGGTTATGGCATATCAACCTTTCTGATGTTATTTTATGTTGCAAAAATAGTATTTTCACATGTGAATATATGCTTTGTAGATTAATTTGTTTTTTTATAAGCACACGTTTTGTAAATAGTCCATCATCAAAAGAAGGATCCATTGACAGTTATTATCACATCACATCGAAGTGGAACTGAAAAGTATCACCACACTCCTCAAAAGGATATATCTTCAGCAATCAGTCCAACATTGGCTTTGTTGTTGTTGTTGTTCGGCTAGTGTATTGTTCCGTTCAATCCTACAAGGTCCACCTTCCCAGTCTTTACCTTTTCTTTAAATGGTGACTAGTTTATTGATAATCACCTGAACCTAGGGAAATGCCAACAGGGCTGCTCCAGCACTTTTTGGAGGCTAGAGAGTGCTTCTAACATAATGACTTTTCAAAACCACAATACTTGTGTAGTTTACAAACTGTGCTTTTTTTTTTTTTTTTTTTTTTTTTTTTGATAGGATTTTCAAGTTAAATTCATTTAAAAAAAATTTTTTTTATTAATTATTAATTGAAAGTACAGAATAGTTAACAAAGGCACCGTCCGTGGGGATGGCGGCTTTAACTATTCTGTACTTTCAGAATAGCTTTCTAAATAATTTATTAATTTTATTTATTGCGGACTATTATCCTCCTCTTTTATTAGTTGTTTCATGACGTTTCGGCCAACTATTCCTCTGGCCTTCGTCGGTGAAACGTTGTGAAACAACGAATAAAAGATGAAGAAAATAAGTCTGCAATAAATAAAATTAATAAATAAAATTAATAAATAAAATTAATAAATAATACTCATCTCAATGAATTCCAATAAGAAAAAAATAATAATAGTAATAATATACTTTCTAAATGACATTAATATTTCAGTATGGCCCATAAACTGTGCAAGTATCAAAACCACACCTGACTTTGCGTCTAACCTTCTGGAGAGGAGGAGGTAAATACCATCCCTAAACTGGGGCCCTGTAAGCAGATATAGGTTAAGATCATACCCAGGACCCCAAATAAACAAAACAATAAAATGAAACTTGACTGCTAGAGGAGAAAGGTTGACAGATTCTCGTGACATGCCATTGTTAATGATATCGTTCGATAAACCCTAGGCATTGCTGACTTCCCGTCAGTGCTAGAACCAGTTAGCCTTGACAGGATATGCCAAATAACCCAATGACCATATGATGTTTTCTTTCTCAAACAGCAAATCGCTGATATGTAATATGACTTGTATTGGCATTTTTGTACCCTTGTCAATAATGAAAATGATGACGAACCCTGGACTTGTACCAGCATCAGCAAAGGACTGCTAATGATGAAAATACTGGATTCCATCTAGTCTGGTGGAGTATCCAGTTTTGTGCTGTTGCTATAAGTAACATCATTTGAAGAAGGTGTACCATTCTTCGTAAAAAAACAGTGTAGGTGAGCCATACCAAGGAGATCTTATTTGTGCTGTGAATATTATGTGATTTTGAACATTAAGTCAGGGTTTACTTATAGGGGAAAGTACCCTCATCCCAGGTTATCCTGACAAACTCTTATACAGAGAGATCTTAGACACTCAAAGATAGTGTTTAGTAGGCATAAAAGTCTTATCAGCTTGTTCAAGCTGGGGATGGGGCATTTTACCAGATACCAGACATTCACTTGCTATCTTCTATATTCAAACTGAGAGATTCTAACCACCCTTTTAAGTTCAATTGTTTGAATTTCACTTGGTTCACCGGGTATATTTGCCAGGTAGTTTTTAAAATTCTTTTTCATGAGTTCGATTGCTCCTGTAATTTCTGGAATGTTGGAGATCTTCCTAAGATTCCAATTTCTTTTCATGTTATAAATAATACTTTAGTGTTTCATTATCTTTTCTCTCTCAGCTCTGTTTAACCTAGCATCATGGAGGACACTAACTTCTACTAAGGTTGCTTCTTTCTCCTTGTCATATATCATTGTCAGGTTTAATAGCTCCATTTTCAAGGTACGTAGCTGTAGGAGTTGCATAGTGATAGTGCATGGTGCATGACTTATTTCAAACTGTTCTTTCCGGTAAACATGTTCCCAGGACTTGTTGCTGCATTCGATATTCAACTTTTTACAGATCGTCCAGTGAAGATATTTGCAAACTCCGTTATGTTGCATCATATAGTAGCCGTCTCCCAGCAGAATCAGGTGGCCCATGCGCTCTGCTTCTGTGTAGCAGAACCTGCATTTGTTGTCATTGCTGAGACCACTTATCTTTTTAAAAACCTTGATTTTGGACAGCCATTATAATCCTCTTCTGACCATAGTGGGGTGATTCTCTTTTTAGCCAGTCTATAGGGCCTTCTTTATCTAGTCCTGAGTGCATTCACCCAAAAAATGCTTGGTACGCTGTTGGTTGACCCATTCTTCCAGTGTTTTACATTGTAAGTTCTTGTTGTATTTTTGGCGACTCTTTTGGACTATTTCTGTAGCTGACTTGTTTTCTGGTTCTGTCTCATTTGTAAGACAGTCTTGTCCAAAAGGTTAGGCCAGTTTCATAATGGTGGTTGTTTTGCTTGCTCTTGTTTTGTGATGTTCATGAGCGATTTTAAGAGCTCATCAGCTATTGCTCGGTACTCATGATAGTGGTGCAATGTTGATGGTCAATCTCTGAGAGTCCGATATCTCCTGCTCCCTCCCAGGTACATACAGCCTAGTTAGACACTGGTTTCTGAATGTTATTTTGTACAATGTTAACATTTTCCGGGTTTTAGTGTCTCATCTGTTTTTCCTTTGTGACCAGTCAACAATACCAAAGCTGCATGTTATCACAGGCATTGCTAGTTGGTTAATTACAGTTATTGCTTTTGTTTATAAGCTCTGTTTTACATTCAAGTGTGTGTGTGTGTGTGTGTGTGTGTACACACTGTTGTAGGTAAGTAAGTGTTCAAAGTAAACAGTTGTTGCAAAAAGAAAAAAAAAAAAGAAAGCTAACTCTTTCTGTTTGAGTGTTAGAGCATGGGAGGAAGAGGGGAGGCACACACACACACACATACACACGTGAGGATTTTATAGAAAATATAAACACCTTGTGGGATATTGGCCATCTTGTTTAATGTGGTTTGTGTAAGCCAGGAGTGAATGTAATTGAAAGGTCGCGATTAAAAAAAAATATCATCTGCACAAAACCAAATGAGCAAACAAAAATGCAAATTGGAATGTTTGAGGTTGGTTTGAGTGCGAGACCAATACTTAAAAAGTACTAATTGTACAAGGTGGTTCAATAAAGTTTTAGACTTTTGTCATATAGGCACTTTTATTAATTGTACACACATAAAACTCTAGTCGCCTTCGAAGTAATCTCCTCCGGCTGCAATGCACTTGTTGTACCGTTCCAACAACTTCTGGAAAACCCCATGGAAGTCCTCTTGTGTGAGCGTGTCAATGACCCTCATCACAGCCTCTTTCATCTCCTCAATTGTCTCATAATAACAACCTGTAAGGTTTTCCTTGAACTTGGGGGAATAGCCAAAAGTCACAGGGAGCAAGGTTTGGACTATAGGGAGGGTGAGGAAGTATCTTTATGCCCATCTTGGTCAAAAAACTTGTGACAAGGATGGAGTTATGAACTTCACCCTTGAGACAAACTTCACGCAAATCTTCCGCATCTTCAGTTCTTCGCGAATAATTGTGTGTACAGTTGTCACACTGACATCAAACTGTGCACTTAATGTTTCTATAGACACATGATTGTACTTATTTATAAAATTCTTTATTTGGCCAATCAACTCTGGTGTTCTGACTTCACTTACTCCTCCCACACCTGTCATGATCCTTCACAGACTCCCTGCTTTCCTTGAATTTCTTATGCCACTCAAAAACTAATGCTAGATTCATGCAAGATGGCCCAAAAACAATTTGAAGCATTCCATACGTTTCTGTGGCATTTTTTCCAAGTTTAAAACAGAATTTTATTGCATATCGTTCTTCTAAATTGTCCTCACGTCCAGATTGCATTTTTGAATTTCACCAGTTGTGACAATAAGGCTTTAGTAGGGTGTATTCTAATTCCTCTTGGAGCTGTTCATTTGAACCTGAAATCATAAAAATTGGTCAGTCAGATGTATAACAATAACATACTGAATTTTCAAGAGTCTACAACAATTTTAAATGCCCGTACAAAAAAAAAAAAAAAAAAAAAATCTGAAAACTTAAGGTATCTTGTATGTGACGAAACAAAAATCATATTCCAACTAGTAGTCTTATTCTCATAAAGAAAATCATTTTTTTAGAAGTTAATGGGAATCTGTGGGCATTACAACATAAATTTATGAATTATTGTTGAGTTATCTCCCTTTGTTTCTTGACTTTTTTTTTTTCCAAAATGGCGACCAAGACAGTCACTTTTCTTGTATGTGCTGTGGCAGCACTCTGTTTGCAAATACATTATGAACTGTAGATTGATTTAATTTTTATTTCATTTTTTTCGCATTGACCGATGGTGCTTGCAAATTCATCACTCACGCAAGGGTACTACCTTCATTTTATTTTGTCCCATGTAAAGTAGAGTAAACAATGTCAGTGGTTGTGACCCAATGGGCTACTAGTACATCTCTATTTATATAAATTTAGATATAGTTATATGTATCCGATGAAACCAGTTAACCTATTATTATTATTATTATTATTATTATTATTATTATTATTATTATTATTATTATTATTGTTATTATTATTATTATTATTAATAATAATAAAACAAACAACAGCAACAACTTTGAAAGACAGTTGCTAGACGCAACAATGTGTAATGTGTGCTATATTTAGTTTAATTTAGTTTTATGCCAAAAGAGCAAAGAAGGGGTGAAAACATTTGAGAAAATTCAGGTACCTGTGTGTTTGTGTATAACACTCACCCGAAGCTCAGTAACCCCCCCCCCCGCTCGCTTGCATTTAATTTTCTTTCCACCTAATGTAATATAAATAGCGGTTGTGACCCAACGAGTCGCCGATATTTATAGTATATATATATATTTCCAAAAAATGTTAATAATAGTATCAGTTGTTAACGTGTATAAGTAAGTTGTCTACTATGCACCTATAATGTCGGGGCATGCTTTAATGGACCATTTGATTTGTTTTGTAAAATACAATCGATTTAAAAAGCACTGTCGCCTTGTAGTTAACGGGAAGTTTGTAAGTCTTTCCGTAAAAAAAAAAAAATAAAATAAATAAAAAAACACCTTTTTTCGATTGTGCAGATTCTGATGTCAAGCTTTTGAGTGCAGACTTAATTTTGCAGCCTAAGTACATTTTTCGTTCCTCTTCTCTCTTTCCTCTTCCGTATATTGTCACATCCTAATTGAGATCTAATGAATAAAAAAATGTGTAGAACATAAAGAAGGCACGTCACGTGGTGTTTAATTAGACTAATTATTGAATTAATGAAAAAAATATTTCTTTTATTATCAACTCGATTTTTTTTTATTTCGTTATTTATTTTGCACTCTGTTGACTGACATGAAACTTGATGATTAGGCAATGTTTGTTTTTGTTTATGATTTTTGTTTATTTAATTTTATTTTTTGTTTAATTTATATTTTTGTTTGGTTTATAGTTTTGTTTTATATTTTATTTACTTTCTCTTAGTTTTGTGTGTGTGTGTGTGTGTGTGTGTGTGTGCGTGTGCGCGCGCGCATATGTGACGCATTGATAGATGATTCCACCCTTAAAAAAATAGCTGATATGGGTTTTCAAAAAATTGGAAATAATAGACAATCATCATCCTATTCGTTTTAATATCCGTTTTACATGTTGGCATGTATTGGACAGCTTTGAGAAATCAACGTCCAAACTGACCCATTTCTGGACAGGGTTTTTATTTAATAAATAAGCAAATATTTATATTACAAGCTGAAATCTTTTTGCTTGATAAAAGTATCGATAATCTTCCCCACTCTTTATCTGTGCCAAAACCAAAACGTAGATTCCATGAACAAAGCTTCTTTCTTAGAAGTGCACGCCTGTGGAACTCTCTTGCGTTTGCCTGTTTCCCACCTAACTACAACCTGGATGTCTTCAAGTCCAACATAAACAAATTCCTAATGAACTGCTCCTTTAAGTAAGACACGTTATCAAATCTCCAGTACTGTATATGCAATAACCCTTATCCCCGGGCCTTGATAAGTGGTGATTACCTTGTAAAAAAAAAAAAAAAATCTGACTTTATTAAAATTATGGTTTTTAAAAAAAGAAAGTAATTAAGGCAAGAGTGTTGAAAGCAATTTATTTATTTATTTATTTATTTATTTTTTAGCGATTCTTTGTCTTTCTAGGGATTGTCCGAATCAATTTTTTCCCTTTCTAGGTGTGTGTATGGAGGTCTTCTTTTTTTTTTTTTTTTTTAGGAAGGAACACAGTCTGTTGCCTTTTTTTAGGAGAGTAGTGTTGGAAGCAATTTGTTGCCCTTATGGAAGTCGGGGTTCGAAGCGATTTTTTTTTTTTTTTTTTTTTTTCTGAACTCCAAACTATTTCAGAGGTCAAAGGTTAATATGATTTTTACCAATTACAACTTTTTATGAATTAAGAATCATATCTAAATAAAACAATAGTTTCAAATTTTCATTCCCTCCACCCAAGATATATTTTATATTCAGGATATAATTTCAGTCAGATCTGAAACTATGATGTATTTCATGAAATTTGTATTCCTGAAATCGACACACAGTGCTCTGAAACTAATTAGAAATAAATGAGGTAGCCGCCACAGGTTTTAGATGTGCTGACACGACAACTCTTGTACGCAGACGTCAATTAAAAATGCAACTCTGCTGTTCCAGTGAAGCCATTTTGTTGAAATTTGCAACTTGATCTAAACTTGTAGAAATTAGCATTTTAACATGCCCCTCCCCACTCGTGCTACCCCAGGGGGATGTTGTTTGGGTGTTTACATTGCAACTTGAACCACTTCATCCCCCGTATGGATTATAAAAAAAAAAAAAAAAATACATGTTGAATGTTTTTCTAGGATAAACGAAATATAAATCCAACTCAGATGGTATTTATTTTGCTTAAAGTGGAACATTTTTTTTTTCTGGAGCTGGAATAGCACAGATTAACATATCCCTCTCCCTTTCTCATATATATATATATATCTATATATATATATATATATATATGCTAGCAGGCTGTCCAGCATTGCCTGTTCATAAAATATGCTTAAATATATTTTGATTTATGCAGATTTCCAATTTATCATTATTATAGATAATTATTATATTGTACCCATATGGCATAATACACCGGTTCTCATCAGATCACCAAAGTTAAGCAACACTGAGCCTGGCTACTACCAGATGGGTGACCATTCAGGAATTCTAGGTGCTGTATGAGCTCTCCGCTTATCTCGGCATTTGTTTCCACTCATCCTGTACATAGACTTCACTTGCCACTGGTATTTAACAATATCGACTCAGGAGAGGTGTGGTTGGAGATTGCGCACCTTCTGCCACAAAAATTTCACGCACAGGCACCCCTTCGTGGGTATCCATAGTCTGTCAAAGACTGAAGGAGCCCCTATTATATTGTACCCAATATATAGTAGTGATTTCAATTTTTGAAAAAGATATGACCATGGTGTCATTAGCTAGAATCAAAATCAAAGATTTTAGCTCTTCAGTAGTAATCTGATCTAAGGACACATGGATATCAAAACTAAAAATTAACGCAGTTAAACGTATAAATGTATATCTGTACATGTGTAAGAAATACACATTAAATCGACTTATGCCTCCCAAGTTCCAATTTTTCCATTTTTATCCTTTTAGCAGCTATTCTTACTGGCTAAAATCCAAATTGAATTTGTTCTACAGGTCTGAATCCCCTGTATATCAAGTTTGTAGACCAAAATTTGACAGGAGTTTCGTAGAGACCGTTCGTCACACAAACAAGATCACTTTTTAATTTTATATTGACAAATATTACATAGTTGCTACTCTTGAGCACTCTTAATAACCTTGTTTTAATTCATGGGTTTTATCTCCTAAATATCTTTAACTTGGTGTGTGTGTGTATATATATATATATATATAATTATTTCATTTATTCACATAAATTTACTATACGAAAGCATAGATTTATGCGTAGACTTTAAGTATTTACTTCAAAAGTGCTCAATACTTAGGTAGAGCTAGTTAGTAATTTATAAAATATATATGGCGATTAAGCTACACTGAATATTCTGCGTTTCATCCAACTATAGGTTTCGTCAGGCTTATGCGCATAAGCCTGACGAATCCTATAGTTGGATGAAACGCAGAATATTCAGTGTAGCTTAATCGCCATATATATTTTATAAATTACTATCTATCTATCTATATATATATATATATATATATATATATATATATATATATATATATATATATATAGGTAGATAGCTAAACTCTACCAATCATACAAAAATTAAACTAATGTAAGGAACTCGGAGTAGAATAATCTTCCACTCCATAATAAAGGCCAATGTGTATTTATTGGTACTTTGTTTTTCATATAAAAGTATGTATTTCTTTGCTATCACAGAAAATTTAACAGATAACGAGACGTGCCTTTTTCTAGTTAAATGAAGCCTCGTTATGTAAGTTAGACTTAGCTCCTCAAACAAATGTTTTCTTGCTCTTCAAGCTCTGATCAAAGCGTAGTATCTGTTTTCTTCAAAGATGGTACTATAATATTGTGTGGTTAAAATAATGTTGGTCCACGTTCGTACTTGACGTCCATAGAATGGAAATTTTTAAAAATAATAAAACTGGAACTTCTACGAGTCCCATTAGTAAAACGATCCGACTTTTAAATTCTCTGATATTTATAATCAAATCGACGTAATCAGATTTCTAACATATTCCATCTTTTATTTCTATTAATAATATGACCTTTGTTCAGGGTTAAAGGTATGATAAATCTACGTCTCCCCCAACTATTTTCTACCATCAAAAGTTTAAACTAACACACAGATGGAAAGAAGAAAAGAGTGGTCATCGAAAAAGCATTCAACTCTTGGTAAAACTACCTCACGTGCCTGGACAGTAGCTGCTGGATAAAACACTCTCAAGTCAATAAAAGTCGGAACAAACGTAACGAATGCTGAAAACATTTCTCGGCTAACTTTCAGTTTCACAGCCATTAGACCATGTACTGCTGCAATGCTGCATTCAATTCGTGTGTGTTCCGTTTTGTATATATCTTTTATATCTGTATATTTTGTGTTTCATTTATTTTATTTTGTATTTTCTGATTTATAGTTTGTTTATTTTCTGTTTTAGTAATAAAAAACAAAATGTTGAAATTCAATTCGTTTAGCTTTAAGTTGAAGCTTAAACTGCTTTCCATGAGAATCTACAACCCTGGCCACCCGTTAGATTAGGTGGAATAAAATGGTAAAAATTATATTTGTTGTAAATGCTAAGTAGAATTGGTCTTTTATTTAAAACGACATGAATTAAAAATAACGCTTTTTTTGTTTTTTTTGGTCTATCAATTTAAATGAGGAATAATATGAAAGTAGTGGGAGAAAAGGAATGGTATAAATAATTAAAGGGGGGGGAAGCAAAATAGAGAGTGATCTATTATGACATCATAAGAGTTTCATAAATATTTGAAAATCTTTCCCCCACCCTTACTCTCTCCATTCTCCTTCTCTCTCTTTCCCCTCTCTTCTCCATCCTCTTATTTGCTCTCTTTCTCATCCTGCCCTTTTTCTCTCCTATTTCTTTCTCTCCTTCTCCTCTCTCCTTCTCTTCTTCCCCTCTCTCCTTCTCTTCTTCCCTCTCTCCTTCTCTTCTTCCCTCTCTCCTTCTCTTCTTCCCTCTCTTCTTCTCTTCCTCCCCTCTCTTCTCTTCCTCCCCTCTCTTCTTCTCTTCCTCCCCTCTCTTCTTCTCTTCCTCCCCTCTCTTCTTCTCTTCCTCCCCTCTCTCCTTCTCTTCCTCCCCTCTCTCCTTCTCTTCCTCCCCTCTCTCCTTCTCTTCCCCTCTCTCCTTCTCTTCCCCCCTCTCCTTCTCTTCCCCCCTCTCCTTCTCTTCATTCCCCTCTCTCCTTCTCTTCATTCCCCTCTCTGTCTCTATTCATCCCCCTCTCTGTCTCTATTCATCCCCCTCTCTGTCTCTATTCATACCCTTTCGTTCCCTTTTCATCCGCTTCCCTCACTCTCTCTTCCTCCACATTCTTTTATTTCAAAAATATACAATTCATTTATATTAGATGATCGTGTTCATGTTTATTTGCGCTTCTTTCATAAGTTGAAATGCCAAGATGACCGTCCCCCCCCCCAGCATGGAATATTCAAATAAATTCAGCACATGAGTTGATTGACCACATGAACATGAAACTGACCACATGACCATAGAAAGTGCGTCTACACTTGTATTTACACTTGATTTTTCCCTGACATTGAACACTTTGCAATATTACATATTAACAAGAAAAACTTCTAATGTGTTTAAATAACGAAAATGATCAATACATTACGTCTTGGAAAAATCACATTGAAATGTTTTCCTACAATATTTTTTGTTTTTATGGAAATCACGCCAGACAAGTCTTGAAGCTACTTAATGTAAAAAGCTAAAAAAAAAATATAGAAAACAACAAAAAAGATTGGTTCATGATAAATAAGCAGCCAATAGTGTGAGATTCAGACCAAAAAAACAGCAATTATTCACCCTTTGTCATGCAATGTGAGGACTAAAGGGTAAAATTAGGGAAGCGAGGGTTAAGAGGCTGTTGAAAGTAAATCCGAGGTCTACTTTCTACTATCCTAAAAGAAGAATGAGTTTTTTTTTTTTTTTTTTTTTTTTTTTTTTTAATTTCAAAATAAAAAAAACAAAAAACTTTTGCTTTCAAAAATCTTATGTCTGGCAATTTGGCAATATTTATTTCTTTGGCAGAGTTTTAACGTTTTTTTTTTGTTTTGTTTTTTTTTCTTTGTTGCAAGAAATTTGCCAAAAGAAATCCCTTTTTGTCCTTGATATTTAAAATGAAATAGAAAAATAGTTAAAATGAATAAATAAAAAATAAAATTTTGTATCTCTAAAGTTAAATCACTGACGACATGTTGAAATTGGGTCACGTGCGCTTTTAAGTAGCAAAGCATCTAAGTGCATTTAATGCACTCTTATCCGCTCGAGATGATTGCGTTTGGTGTATGCATCATGTCAATCATTTCCTGAGTCAAACTGTTTGCATCGGATCTTGAGCAACAGAAGTTTGATCCATGATTCATGGAAAATGTTGGCTTCTCTGTTTTCATGATGACAGAGATTATTGTTGGCAGAATGTATTTTGCAACAGTTGCTTGGAAACTTCTTGCTTTTCCTCTATTTTTCTCACCATCTGCTCCTATTCCTTTTTCTTCTAGTTTCCCTCTTTCTCTTTCTTTTTCTCAAAGCCCCCATCCTCTCTCTCTCTCTCTCTCATTCTTATAACATAGGCTTCCAGTGTTGCCCACAAATGAAAGTGGCCCTTATTATATATATCAGAAAATCAAAGCAGACCTTCTAATATGTAAATCTGTTATTTAAAATGTTTAGACATGAATAAAAGTCTGTTTTACTCCATTAATATTAAAAGATTTTGTCATAGATTCCTCAAAATCAAACGTTCGAATTAGATAACAATTACAATCATTGGATTCCTTGTAAAATCTTACAGAAAAGAAAAAAGTGTCTGCCTCTATTGTTCGCTCTCTCTCTCTCTCTCTCTCTCTCTCTCTCTCTCTCTCTCTCTCTCTCTCTCTCTCTCTCTCTCTCCCCCTCTAGTTCATCTCTCTCTTTCTGACAGAGAAAATCAATTCTATTGAAAACTTAAATCAAATTGACATGATTTTCTAAATACCTGGAATTCTATTGGGACCATTCTCCTTCTCTTTGCAGTTTTAATGTTCACAAGTGTCTGCTCCGGCCTTCTTTGGATGATTTTCTTTAGCAATATATATATATATATATATATATATATATATATATATATATATATATATATATATATATATATATGCACATATAGTAAGTTATGAAATTATATATGGCAAAGCTACACAGAATATTCCACGTTTCATCCATGCTAGGATTTGTCAAGCTTATGCGAAGAGTTGTGGTTATCTTGTGTTTTTATATACACACAAGTTTTTAGTTAGCCAATCAGCTCCCTAGTTTCCACCGCACCCCTCCTAATCAGCCAATGGGCAGACACTTACAGGACAAAGGCCCAGTTGACCTTAGGTTAAACCCTTCCTTCGTCTGTGCTTTTTTAGCGGGAAGTGTAGATATCTAGTGATCTCACGTATTTTAAACCTAGGTGTAGTTAAATGTGATTTTTTTTTAAAATATTATGTTAGTTTATATATATATACATATATATATATATATGTTGTTCGCGATTTCTCTCCTACAGTTTAATAGATGTTGGGGTTCTTTAAAGTATAGGATAGCAAATTTTTCGTGAAGGCATAATCTACATGGATTGTCTGGGTTTCTACATGTCTTTGCTTGTCTTACTATTTTCCATTCGATTACCAGAGAACGTCCGCTTTCTTTGAGTTCCCAGTATTTGTTTGCTAATATTGTTTTCATTCGGTGTTTTTTTATTTTGGAACATACTTTTGTGGTCATAATATCTGGTTTTGAAATCTAAGGAAGTCATACCTACGTAATATTTCTTGTTATTGGGGTTTTCTTTTGCAAATATTGTGGACTGGTAAACTATGCTTTTGGTTAGATATTTATTTTGAAGTGGGCAAAGTGTGCGGGATCTACAGTTGCATTTATCTTGTTCGTTATTAGTATTTTTATTTTTATTATGATTGTCGTTGTTCGAAGTTGGTTTATTATTATTATTATTTCTACTTGTTACATATGTGTCCTTAGTGTTAGTTTTATTTTTGTCATCATGTCCACTTTTTTTATTGTTTATTCTGTTAACTGGGCCTTTGCCCTGTAAGTGCCTGCCCATTGGCTGATTAGGAGGGGTGCGGTGGAAACTAGGAAGCTGATTGGCTAACTAAAAACTCAATAGAATGTGCGTATATAAAAACATGAGATAACCACAACTCTTCGCATACGAATCCTAGCATGGATGAAACGCAGAATATTCTGTGTAGCTTAATTGCCATATATATTTTCATAACTTACTACCTAGCTCTACTTATGTATTAAGCACTGTTGAAATAAATACTTAAAGTTCACGCATAAAATTATACTTTCGTATATTAATTTATATCATTAAATGAAGTAGCCATATATATATATATATATATATATATATATAAATAAATATTTTTATGTACATGCAGACATTGCTGCAATCATCAGCACAGAAGATTATTTTAATAAAAAGTTTCCAATTTTTTATTAAAATATAAATATTGATAACACAAAGTTAATGTATATAGCTCGATAGTGCAACACTAGAGCAATAAATACTTTCATAATCTACTGCTTCACTGGGAATAAACACTCATTTTTATGTTCATCTCAAAAAAAAGTTCCGTTTTATTTGCTATACAAGCATACAATCGTTTCATCCCTTTACTGATATTTTTATGTATAGTTCTTGCCATATATGTTTTTTATTAACTTTATATCAGTGGGATATTTATCAGTGCTAATAATATGCAAAAAAAACAAATAACAAAAGTCACATTGACCTAGAGATAGTCCTCCTCAACGACAATCTAATACATTCACAATTTGAAAGGTTTTACATACATACATACATATATATATATATATATACATACATACATACATGATGATGAGAATAATGGAAATAGTATTCTGACAAAATAGAGAAATAAAAAGGAAAAAACCTAGTTATGTGTTCATCAACGGTTCATCTTTGATTCATCCAGAGGAAGTCATAAAATAAAAATGAAACGTTGATGAACATATAACTCTGTGTGTTCCTTTTTAATTCTCTCTCTCTCTCTCTCTCTCTCTCTCTCTCTCTCTCTCTCTCTCATGTGTGTATGTGTGTGTAGAAGCTCATATGTATTTAAAGTTCACAAGTCCTTATTTTAACATCCATTTTTACTGCAAAACTATTAAAAAATACTTTTGAATTTATATTTAAGCTTCCAGTTCTTAATTATTAACATTTCTTTTGCAGAATATGTATGGCAAGTGACCATGAAGCCGAAAGGTCTTGGTGGAACTAAGAATATGACTGGTCAGTTCCGTCTCTGCCTGACCAATCGTGAGGTCAGTTTAGTACGGCTTAATTCAGAAATTCCCGAGGTCACATTCCAGGTGAGTCATTCTTTTTATGAAACATTTTGATGTAGTGTTGACCCCTGACCTTTGATCCATAACTGTTGTATTTCTTAACTTCATTCATCAAGTTGATGGCATCCGTCTGTTTCTGGAGACAATGGAGTTCTGTTACTTAGGTCAGTCCTTTGCTGAATTGCAGTGTTTGCTGCAACTGTGCAGGCCTATCCTGACCAACAGGTTCTCTTGAATTTGCCATAGATGTAGGTGACATTGGGTTCTACAAACACTCCTCTTCCACCACCACGTTTGGATTCCGTCTCTTCTTACTCCTTTTAGCGAATATGTTCACAGTATTGCTGTTATACAGTCATATCAACCCTTTTTGTATCTCTACAATAACATGTTGTGTAATCATCAAAGTCGTGTGCTTATCATGTATCGTGATTCGTTATCATAGGTATATAACATCTATATAGTATACTGCATATCAGTGTATCAAATCGTGAGTCAGTGTGACAAAGAAATGTACAATAAACAATTTGTGTATTCATTCTCTTTGCAGACTGTTATCCTCATCTTCATGTTGTTGTTTCACCATGTTTCCTTTCGGGGCCCGTGGCGCAGTGGATAGAGACGTTGAATCTCAATGAAGATGAGGATAACAGTCCACAAAAAAAATGAATGCACAAATTATGAATCCTCCTCTAAAAGGATTCCCAAAATAAAAAAAAAACAAAACATAATAAACAAGTTCAATAAACAGTAATAATGCGGTTCTTGCTTTAGACGGCAGGTAGTGTTTTTTTTATATAGTCATCGAAGTTGTGTGTTTTGACATATGTATAAAATCGCAATTCATTTTGTTGGAAAGAGTTGCGTGTCAATGTGTTACACGTATGTATAAAATCTCTCTCCATTGTCATGCATGTATATAATGTCTATTTAACACACTGCATATCAGTTTATCAAAGCATATGTTGATGTGACGTGTAACCATATGAAATACACAATTTCACTAAATGGAATGAATAAAATTACCCAAGACGGTTCTTTAACATGCTAGTCCTAACGGGCTTCTGTCTCTCATCCAACTATGTGGTCATTGGCAGTAATAACTTTGTTTGTGTGTGCCACACAGACAAAAGGACATATCTTACATTATATTGGCTCCTTTGTTCACTGGTGGTTGCCACTTGAGTCTAAGATACTGGAATAAATGTTCTCAAAATCAAGAAGCTTGCGAATTAATACAAGACCGTTTCCTTATTCCAGTTTCAAGTGTCTTTATTTTTGTATACATGTCAGGTTTAGTTGGTCTGCCGAACTTAATTCTACACACTCCCATTAATTGATAATATTATAGATTGTCCAATGCCTTCGTTTCCCGACTCTGGCTAATCTTAACTCTCTGCTTTTCATTGCTATATAACTGTTTACTTTGTTCTACAAACTTTTGACTTCTCTCAGAGCTACAATTGCATCACCTTAGACGATTTTAAAAATTAGGCCAATGTTTGTTATTGTCCTTGAACTTTTACTCTTATTCATGAAGTTCTCATTGAAGAATGTAGTAAGTCCATGATGGTGTGTGGGAGGGGGGGCGGTACAGTCTTATACAATGTGTCATTACATCCCTTAATCACATCATATTCGCTTTGACATCCATTTTATATGATGGCATGTGTTGCAATTTTAGAATTGACTTCCAAACTAACCTATCACTGACCAGGTATTTTATTTTTCTCGTAAGTCCATCCGTATCACTACTATTAACCCAGGAATTCTGAACCATTTTTTCAACGTGGCCATAAAATTGAAGTCTTTAACTGCATTGACCAAATTTCACTTTCGTAGATATACATATGCTTTATTAACACATCCCTTAGTCGACAATGGTAATGCTGTACTAATTAGTAAAGATAAAAGTTCCCTGTACTTATTCTGTCCACTTCTGCAATCAAATAAGCACTTAACTACGCAAATATGTGCGCATGTTATTGCTCTTCACTTTTTCTTTGTAAGCCGTGCTTACTTACCAACTCGTTATATGATGCTGCATTTTCTACAAAGCTCCAGCCTCTGTCCTATCGCAGCAATTCCACATCCCTGTGCCTCTTTTACTTTCATGGAATGTGTTCTGACAAACTTACTGCATTTGCACCCCCTCCCCCAGCATAAATACCTCCAACCAACCAGACTAGCAGCAAAATCCCACCTCCTCACTGCAGAGCCCCTCCACCCATCCATTCAAGATACCAGAGAACTTTTTACTCAAATAGCTTCTTTCTTTGGATAATTTGCTTTCAGAATTCTCTCCCTGTTGCCCGCAACAGTACCAACATGCAGAAATGTAAATGTAATGTGAACAAATATCTTGTTGCTTTACTCCCAACTTGGATTGCCCCTATAAATCTGGTCCATAATCACAGAATTCCCTTATGTCTTAGCAGCAATATGCCTTGTTTTGAACGGACAAAATTTTAAGGGAAAAAAAAAAAATGTGCGTTGTACTTTAAGAGTTTTGATTTGAGATTGTTCGTAAAACATTGCAATCGTATGACAAAGCCGATAAAAAGTTTGGCAACAGGTCTTGTCGATAAATTCCCAAATTTGTTTCAATTTTCTGGCATTTTGCTGGTGATTGGTTCCCTTGAACCCTCAATTGGCACTTAACCAAACTTGAAATGTCCGATTCAAAAACCTGTGTTTGACCTAAGCAATATCTAACAAAAGCCCGCAAAAGAGATTCTTGTAGTTGTTTTCTTTCAAAATGTTCCGTTGGCATTTCATTTGAATATGTCGGCCATTAGAAAGATTAGAGAGTTTTTCAAAGACAGCAAAATAATTGTGAACAACTAGATTGCACGACACCTGTTGGCACGATGACCAAGAACGGTGGCTATCAACAAGAGTTAGCTGTGTGTGCATTTAAAAAAAAATTTCTGGAAATTGTTCCAGACAAAGCATGAAGCCACTTGATGTAAGGAGCAAAAAAATATCCTACTACAAGATCTAAAACTAGTTAATAAATGTTTAATAGATTCCAAACCTGGAAACAGTCATTCTTTCCCTTATGTCAGAAACATAGCTCATGGAATGTGAGGACTAAAGGGCAAAATAAGGAAAACTAGAGTTATGAGGCTGCTGAAAGTTAGTAATATGTATAACATTTGCGCTACACATTCTCACACTTTTTTATATATAAAAATCGCTCCAATCAAGGCATGAAACTATTTAACGTAAGAAACAAAAAAAAAAAATCTTGAAGGTAAAAACTAGCCAATGATGAGCATTAGGTGGATAAATGTAATTGGGAAAACAGCAACTCTTTCCCCTTTATCAGAAACATTACTCATGGAATGTGAGGGGGGAAAAAAAAAAGCAAGAGTTATGCGGCTTAAAAAAGTAAACCCAAAGTCCATTTCTACTCTACTAAAGATCCATGGATTTCGAAGTAACTTAGATGATGTAGAGTCTTACCGCTTAGTAAAACTCCTTGGGTATCTTATCATAAAATGAAACAAACCTACCCTTCTCAATCCCCTCTAACTACTTTAACATGACAAGATACCTCCCTCTCTGCCATAAGGACTTGGATAGCTATATGTCCCAGCTTGGAATCTAGATTCAAAGCATCTTCCTCTTAACTAGAAAGCAGCATCTGGAATCAGATGACCAGGCCCTTATGTGTTTTCGACTAGCCTTTCATCACTACATTAATTACTTATATTTTCTCTATCGTTTTTCCTCAAGTCAGGATTGTACCCTAATCGATCATGTTTCTGATAGTATAATGCATCTAAAGCCAAGCTCCTATCTTTACATCATCAACGCTCTGATCCTCATCTGGCATCAATTGAAATGGATGGCTCTCGTCTTGGGGAGGGGAGGTTCCATGTTTTGATAAGGTTTTGGGATTGACCTTTACTCCTGATCTGAAATAGAACATGTACATCAAAGCTGTTGCCAAGGTCGCTGGGAAAATGGTAGGATCCTTCTACTGCTCCAGAAGATATCTCACTACGGATACAATTCTCTATCTATATAAAAACCAAGTATGTCTAAGGATGGAGTACTGCTGCCACATCTGGACAGGAGCTGCTAAAAATAGCCTATCCGGCCTTGACAGAGTACAAAATAGACTTTGTGGCTTAGTGGGGGATGCACTTTTCTTTTCCCTGCAACTTCTCTCCCACAGAAGAGACGTTGCGAGCCTGTCTTTGTTTTATCGTTATTTCCATGGCAGGTGCTCATCTGAGCTCCAATCTCTGGTCCCTCATTGCCAATCTTTCACGAAAAACAACCCGTCTAGCTGAAACCACTGTCAATAATTTTCCCCACTCTTTATCTGTGCCTAACTCAAAATGTAGATTCCATGAACAAAGCTTCTTTCTTAGAAGTGCACGCCTGTGGAACTCTGTTCCGTTTGCCTGTTTCCCACCTGACTACAACTTGGATGTCTTCAAGTCCAACATAAACAAATTCCTGATAAACCGCCCCCTTAAGTAAGACATTTTATCAAATCTCCATTACTAACAATTACTACGATATTGTCCCATTGATTATTGTACACACAATAACCCTTATCCCCGAGTGGCTTCCGGACCTTGATAAGTGGTGATTACCATGTAAAAAAAAAAAAAAAGAAGCAGCACTCTCCTTAGATAGTAACACCCAAGTACATGTGTTTGGTGACTGTAATGTCCACCATAAAAATTGGCCTGTTTTCTCACGTTGCACAGATACAACTGAACGCTGTACTTATAGCTTCTCTATAGTCCATTCCCCCTCTCGGACAATAATGTTCCCAACCCACCTCCCAGATCGTGAACACCAGCAAGCTTCACTTCTAGACCTATTCCTTACCACAGTACCTGAGGATTGTGTGACTAATGTCCACAATCCACTTGAAAACGCAGACCACTTAGTGGTATCAATAGACATCACACAAATCCTAACCCCAAGGCGATGAGCCATTGCTCAAAATGACAAGCTACTACAAAAAGGCTGACTGTGAAGCCATTAGAAAACACACCAGTAATGCCCCATGGACCAATATCTTCTCTTTTCCTACTGAACAGTGTGCCAATGAGACAATTGAATGGTGCAAAGCGGGCATTGCAGCATGTCTTCGCATGGAAGTATTATAGTAAGCCCCACTCACCCCCATAGTTCACTACAGATTGTACAGCTGCCATTGCACAAAGACAGCATACCCTCCACTGGCTCGTACATCATAAGTCAAATACAAATAGGCAAAAATTTATAGATGCTAGAAATCATTGTAAGAGAAAAATAGCCACAGCCTAAAGAAGGCATGCTAAAATAACCAGGGGATGCATAGAATTGCAGAAGATGGGAACTCGTGATTTCTGGAAAATTTGTGATAGTATAGTGAATAAAGAGCAATAGGTAATTCCTCCCACCCACATCCAACAACCAGAATATTTAATTGTCAAAGGTCAGCCTAAAATAAATTTGTCCGTAGAGCCTTAGGAATGCATACTAATTTTGACATGTAAGTATGTAATACTGTTTTTACTTGAAACATATTGGTTTAAAATCTCACCAAAAGAAATAAACAGCGATTATCCTTTTTTCTTTTTTTTTTTTTGCCTTAGATTGGTTATATTCGACGTTGTGGTCATCGTGATTGTTTATTTTTTATGGAAGTGGGACGGTTGGCCCCAACAGGTCATGGAGAGTTATGGATGCAAGTGGAAGACCAAGCCACTGCACGTAACATGCATGACTGTATTCTTGGGTAAGTAATTACTTACTATGATATCAAAATGAGATCAAGTGATGCATTCTTTTTTTTTTTTTTTTTTTCTTTGTTTTCCTTTTAAATGAATGCCATTTGTTTGTAAACAACTTTTATCAGCACTTTGTTATTGTCAACTTTGATTGGTCAAAAATTTTAAAACAGGAAGTGATTAGCTATCCAATAAAAAAGTAGCATGTCTGCAGGATAATTTTGTTGAGTAATCGGTTAATGTTGTTAATATCTTCTGCTTGATCTAAAAAAAATAAATAAATAAAAAATACAAAAAAAAACAGACTAAGAAATAAACAGGTTCTTTTAAATAAATTCCACTTTTCAAATAAACATTTCTTTTCCCCTTTTTTTCCCCCTCCACTTACAATTAATTGTTTGTTTTCATAAATAATTGATTTATTATTTGAGCAAAAAAAAAAAAAAGATAAATTTATTAGCGATTTGTCGCTATTTACTTACTGTCCCACAAAAGAAACCTTAAACACATGGTTGTGTTTTCATGTGGGCGGAGATATTCAGCTCTTCCAAAAATGGGGCAGTCTGGATGAGACAAACAGTTACCAGTCATAGTGTTTGTGTTTGTAAAATCGTACTTAGTTTCTTTTTTTCTTTTTTTTCTATCTAAAAACAGTTTTTCCTATTTTTTTTTTTTACTGAGATGCAAGGTTGGTTCTTAATGCAGAGGAAAATCCAGCTTCCTGGACAAAAGTCAAATTGCCTGAATTGAGAAGGACAGGTTTAATCTTAAAATGAAATTGCTGATTGTTAATAAAACGTTTTTTGCAATATGCCTAACTTTGCATTTTTTATTGTTCCAATGAACTTGGCCTCCTCATGAGAGCAAAGGTTATTTTTTTATGAAGACAATATCCAATTCTACAAAAAAAAAAAAAGGACATTACTTTGAGAAAAAAAATTGGTTCAGTCCAGAAGTATTACCTTTTTCTTTTTTTTTTTTTTAACTATGTAGCATTTTTTATTTTATTTTTCTTCCAAATTAATTTTGTTTTGATACAATTTTGGAAATTAAATTCAATTTTTACAACAATCGTTTGGTCATTAAATTATTGATATAACCTAGTTGTTATAAAGCTATAACTAATGCTTTGTTATGCTGCAAATGTTGTTCTAATCTTTATTATTTATAAAATTATCGGATGTAAATGGCTTCTGAGATTTTGAATCTATTAGTAGAACGAAATTTGCTAAGAATTTTAAAGCCAAAAATAACTTTCTGCTTGATAGTTTAAATGCTCCAAAATTCCTTTAAAATGTCACAAAATAATTTTTTCCTCCACGTATTAACAAAAAAAAGTGGTCAATTTTATGGAGAAACAGAAATGCATTGTGGTTGTTTGATTTCATAATCATAAGTTTTTTGGGTTTTTTCTTTTGCTTTATTTTAGGCTATTGTTTTTTTTTTTTTTTTTTTTTTTTTTTTGCATGAAGTATTTGATTTGTAGTAAATTACAAGAAGAATGAAAGTTACTTAGAAGCAAGAAAAACATCAAAAATTCACCACGTAATTTTATTAATATAAAGAAAAGATATTGTTATCACCTTATAATGGTCTGTATAATTAACTGATCATTACAAGAAAATTTCATGTTCCTATGTCTTATAGACTAAAAGTAGTTTTACAAGCAAACTGAAGAATATAGATTTTTGAAAAAATACTAATATTATACATATATATATATATATTTTTTATTTAATTATTTGAATTTTTCTGATGCGGACTTATAATTGGCATTGTGGCTGCTGCCAGATACTGGTTTCATTCGATAAAATGGCCCTCTACAAATCACAATGTTAAAATACCAAAAACCTCACAACTCCTTGTTAAATACCATACGATAGAGCCTAATTATAAAGTTGAAAAAAAAAGAAAAGATATCATTTTAACTAGAATAACAATGCAATAATAATAAAATAAAGATACGACAGATAAATAATTGAATAAAATAAATACGTATTAGATACGTTTGAAGCCAAAACAACACATTATTATAAAATAAACAGATATTTATTTTGTTTGAAATTTATATTAAAATTTATAAATGTATTTCGGAGATACACTTCATCTTCAGTATGTTTTTTTTTTTCTTTTTTTTTTTGCCATGTTGTTGTTGGAACGCAGAATCAGTAGAAGTCCGTTTGTTGTTTTTACGGTGGTTTTTTCAAATGTCGGAACAGTGCGTTGGTCACACGGAATTCGTGTTAGGGTTTATGTTGCTTGATAGAAGCAAATGGCTTCAAACGTATCTAATATATATTTATTTTATTAAAACTTAAACAGCGCTTCTATCAAGGAACATAAACCCTAAGATAAATAATTAGTTATTTGTAATCTACATAGTTTGAAAATGAAAATAAAGTAGGTCCCAATAAATGTGTAGTAATTCGGTCAGTGAAAAAATATGGGTGAAGGAATATGGTATATAAACGAACCCTAGGTTTTGAGGTTGAATTCTTGTAGAGAACAGGTGCGCTTCATTGTTTGTCCAGCCTGACTATTATCCAAATATAGCATAATAGTTTGTTTGTGTGGGCGACCGAAATATACATTTGCTAATTACTTAGGACCTCTATCCAGTCATGGCTGACAGAATAAGAGCACCCTACCCCCGTGAAGTAAATAAAGGGTTCTGCTCAAAATTCTGTCCAAATTCCCGAGTTCGGCAGGATACACCTGAAGAAGGTCGGAGGTTATATCGACCGAAACGTTGTGAAAATCACACTCAAGATGAGAACAGTAGTACGATGAATAATTATACAAATAACCAATCCTCATCTCAAAAATTCAAAAACGTCAAATAATTAGTTATTTGTAATCTACATAGTTTGAAAAGGAAAATAAAGTAGGTCTCAATAAATGTGTAGTAATTCGGTCAGTGGAAAAATGTAGACCCCTTGGGTGAAGGAATATGGTAACTAAACAAACCCTAGGTTTTGAGGTTGAATTCTTGTGGAGAATAGTTACGCTTCATTGTTTGTCCAGCCTGACTATCATCCAAATATATCATAACTTATTTTTTCTTTGACCATGAAATGCCAATGAATTTTCACAGCTGCATATGAAATTTGTTATCTATATATATAAAAGGAAAAATGTGTGTGACCATTTCGTGTATGTCTCACAAAGGCTTCTTTCGCACACACTTGGGGGGGGGGGGGGGGTTACGATCGCTTAGAACTGTTTATATACCCACTAGATAATAATGTCTACGATTTGGGAACGCGGGTCACCTCTACATTTATTTATGTTGACTTTTATGAGATTCGCGCTATTTCGCTCTGTCCCCTGTTTGTCCTGCTTTTTAGTATAAATAAAGTGAAACTAAAAATTCAAACTGTGTGTTCTCGGCATCGCGCCGGGAAATGTCCAGAAGCAATCTGCTTTGATCAATGTGGGGTACAAACTCCTCTTATATCAGACAATTGCTATTCAATCTGGACAATAGGAAGCTGGTTTCCCCCTCCCCAACATCTGTTGGGGGAAAAAAACCAGTCAAAGTTAGGTAAACAAACCGAAACGCAAAAGTTAACTTCTATTTGACCTCATTAATTAGGTCAAATAGAAGCAGCAGAGTTAACTTTTATTGCGGACATGTGTCAATACTTAAATAAATAAATTCAAACATGATCCCGTTGTATGTCGCGGTGGCCCAGTGGTTAACGTCGCATGTTTTTTTTTTTTTTTTTTTCACGCTTTAATTTCCAACTTCTAGGGTTCGGGTTCGATCCTCATACTCACCTACCAAAACTTTTTTTTTTATTTTACTCCTCCTCCCCGGAGTTTTGATTTACCCAAAACCACACACACCTCCAAACACCCGGGCAACGCCGGGTACCCCCCGCTAGTTCGAATATAAAATATGTTGAAACATAATTCACGCAGTTTATCAGTTTATCGCTCACACAAAAGATGTCATCTCGTTGGTTTTGTCTTCATCTCGGTTGCAATTCATTCAAAATGTCAACATTTTATCTCCCCATCCCCCTCCCTATTTACTTGTATACCCGTAAAGGCAAAGTTAGGCCATTTTTTATGTGGAAGATTTCAGGTCCACAAAAAGGAGCACTCTGGATGGGACAATAATAAAAATTGTCCCAGTCGAGACGGGTTTCTCCTCCTCTGACTGAAGACAGAACAGGTAGTATATTTTGATCCTAGCCCAAAGTGTAACACAGTCCCCCCCCCCGTTCTTATAAATGATGGAATCGAAAAACAAGAAAAGATTTCTATATATTTCTTCCAATTTATTACGAATAGAATGTCGACATTCCTTTTAGCACATCTTCTCTTATGCTTCACAATCAACTCCCCAACTGCTGCTGAAGGAGATAAAAGCTCAAATTATGTTTCCATACATATCGCACGATATATGAGAATGATAGAATGAGTGAGTGATGCGAGTCTTAAAGATCTGGTGATCTCAGAAGACTCACTTTGGTTGTCAAATCTGTGTGTGTGTGTGTCCACTGATCATGTCTCTATCGATAATGTATATTTGAAATTGTTTTTGATAAATTCCCAAATCGTTATACTTCAAAATGAAAACAAAACAAATTCAACAATTGAAATTTTAGCCTAAACCTTGTAATAATCAAAGCAGTCACAGTCACATTCCAAACAGCATCCTCTGACTAGCACAACATTACTGTCATTTCTATTACTTTGCCGATCACCGTGAGGTAGTTTGATGGCAGAAGGCCAGGAAGTGATATTCACTCATTTCTGGTATTATCTGAAAAGCTGATAATTCATTTTCTAAAATGTTTCAATATTTTTTTTTTTTTTTGTTTATTTTTTTTTGTTTTTCTTTTGTTTTGTTTTTTGTTTTTTTTGTTTAGTTTTTTTGTTTTTTGTTACTAGACAAAAATCATTATCCACTTTTTAAATAAAAATTACTTTAAAAAATTTTTTTTAAAATTTCTGCCATTTTTTACTATAGATAACAAACCGAAAAAGTGGCTAAGAAACTATTATATAACAAATAAATGTTACTACAGGCAAGTTAAATTACTCTTCTACCTATCTGGATAAGTTTGTGGTGTTTTCACTTATTTCAAAGCGTTTATTACATGTGAAACAAGTATTGCTCAATGCTTAAATTAAACCAACAAGATGGTGGACATGGAGCTGTCATCTTTAGAGATCTGATGATCACTCATAATTCGAAAATCAAACAAAATACTGATAGAAATCAACTAAATAAATGTAACAGTGACAGTTATTGGGTGGGTTTTATATTTACTTTTTGAGTATTTATCAAGCCTCAAAAGGTGACAGCCTTATGTCCACCATCTTTTTGTTGTTCTAACTTAGCAACTCAGCACTACTTGTGTTTTGAATCAAATAAACGCTTCAAAATAAGTTAATAGATAAAAACTTATCCAGGTAGGTAGAAGAGTAAACTTGTCTTTGGTAACATTTATTTGTTATATAGTTATTTCTTGAACACTTTTTTGGCTTGTTGTATATAGTAAAAAAAAAAATGGCTCTTTCTCCTAAATAAGATGTTTCTAATTTTCTGTTTTGTTTTCCAGGGAAATGAAAAATCCAGCAAATAATACAGAATCTGTCAGCTTCCGCAGTCGTAGCTGTAGCAGCTCGGGGAAGTCGATTGTCCCTCCACAGTGGGCAAATAATGAACATTCCTCAGAGAGTATTTCAATGTTCAACTCTGACCAATACCCTTTTAACCGCTCTCGCACGGTCAGCGAAGGACAGCAGCTCAGGTAAGTAAAGATGCAAGTGGCCAGGTTGTTGACTGTATTAGTCAGCAACCTGACCACTTTGATATCTTCTTGCTACAACCAGATTATTCCACTTAGGTTTGTAAACCAGCACACAGACATACCTAAATTTAAAAAATATATACTTTTGTCTTTATTTCGATTAATGTAATTATCTTTTATAAGAATTTTTGGTATTGTGCAGTTTAATCAAGACATTAAAAAAATGAAAATATCGAAAAAGTTTCAATTGTATATATCCGTTACGGAATGAAGTTCTCTGAAAAAAATTCACTTAATTTCATCAAGTAGTTTTTTTGTTTTTTGTTTTTTTACAGTGAAAAAACAATTTATGATGCCAAACAAAAGGTTCGATTTTTAGGAAGAAAAGCTAGTATTAATGAGGGGAAGGGAGTGTCGGTGCTTTAAATTGAGTTATCTCCCCGTGGCGTGTTCTGAAAATCCAAAGATGTCTACCTTCAACGTGCTGTCATAAAAACGTTTTTCCGCTGTAAAAAAAAAAAAAAAAAAAAGTAATTTTTTTCCAGAGATCTTCAGTTCAAAACGGATACGTACAATATAACCTTTTTTTTTTCAATATTTTCATTTTTTAATGTTTTGATTAAACTGTACAAGTGCCAATTTTTTGTTCATGGGAAATTGTAAATTGTATTATTTGTGGTCAGAAAGAAATATTTAAAAGTAAAATGGATATGTTCTTCAAGGTGTACATATGGTCACTTCTCTGTTATGGTTGCAAATATTGGACAGTAATGAAGGTGGCTGAAAGTTGTTTGATAGCAGCAGAGATATTGTTTTTAAGAAGCATTCTATGAAACTCATTGACAGAAAAGAAGACAAACAAAAATCATGTGTAAGGTAGACTACAGCAGATCATTACTTAATACCGTCCACATCAGACAGTTATAGTTCTTTGGCCATTTAATGTGGACAGACGACTTAGAAAAATCTTGATGTTAGGAAAAATCGGCAGAAAAAATGGCAGAGGAAGACAATCAACAAAGTTCACTGACAGTTGCAAGAGAGTCACTAAAAACACTAGATTTCTTTAGAAAGACCTTGGGCTGGAGAGCCATGATCATTGATGTCTGCAATAACAGACCTGATACCTGAAGAAGTGTTTTGGTGATTAACAAGGATGGTTGTTCATTGGATGTGATCATTTAATATGTACATTTAGTAATTCGTACGTGATAGATCAATGAAAATGCTGTACTAGATTTGTACGTGATAGACCGAGGAAAATCTGTTTCAAACTGAAGCATCAAACAGTCTGGCAGACAAAGCCTTTTATAAATAAGCAAGGACACATCTATAAACAAATTTTTTTTTTTTTTTTTTAAGTTTGCTGACATGTGACTGACGGTTTTGTTCTGTTTTTTTTTTTTTGTTGAATTCAGTCAAGTGCTCAAAATTAAATGAGGTTACAAAGTTTTTGTAGGTTTTTTTTGGGGGGGGGGTTTAGATTAGATATCTGTTGGGGAGAGGGGGGGTTAGATTAGATATCTGTTGGGGAGAGGAGGGGGGGTGATACCTGCTTATTCCACTTCCCAAATAAGGAAGGAAAAGAGTTCATGTTATAAATAAGACAAAAAACAATCTCTCTCTCATTTCCAAAACAACACTGACAAGCAGTTAGTTATCTCCTCTCCACTGATTATCTTTCCTTGCATTTAAACCTTTTATCATTATTAGCAATGTTTTTTTATTATTTTTTGTTTTATTTTTTTTTTTTTTAAATTACTCTTATTTATACTGTTTGGTAAAAATAGGAGCAAAATTAGCCAACTTTGCCCACTGGAAATTGGTTATCAAAATCATAAAACTTTTGTTGTTTCAAATGATTATTCAACATATAAAATTATCTTGCCGGATTTTCAAAATCAGACCTAAATAGCATGATGTTTCCACTCTAGTTGAGATTCCTTAAAAAGATCAATTTTATTAAAATACAGACAAAACAATATTGCTACCATTTTATGTTAATCTGCATGATCCGTTGATCATTATTTATGTTTCTACGTCTTTTAGTCTAAAAGCAAGCTGGAGGATACAGATTAAAATACTAATATTATTATATTTTTTATTCAATTATTTGGAATAATTGACATTGTAGCTGCTGCCAGATACTGGTTTCATTCGATAACATGGCCGGCTGCGAATCGCAGTGTTGAAATATCAAAAAATTAACACCTTACTAAATTCTTGACCATATAAAATAGAGCCTAATTATGAAGTCAAAAAAAGGGGAGAAAATATTTTAAGCAGAATAACAAATGCGATAATAAAATAAAGATGCAAAAAGATAAATAATTAGTTCTTTGTATTGTACATCGTTTGAAAATGAAGTATAGGTCGCAACAGATGGGTAGTAATGCGTCAGTGAAAAAAAGGAGTCCCCTTAGGCAAAGGAATATTGTAACTAAATGAACCCTTGGTTTTGAGATCCAATTCTTATAGAGAACAGGTACGCTTCATTGCTTGTCTAGCTTAACCATCATCCAAACATAAGTTTTTTTTTTTTTTTTTTTTTTTTTTTTACTCACCAAATGCCAACGAATTTTAACGGCTGCATATAAAATTTATTTGAACATAATATCCTGATGGACAGAAATCAGAAGCTCATAGTATTAACGCTGGAGTCCCTCAAGAGTCCATCCTGGGTCCAACTCTCTTTCTGATCTACATTAATGATCTTCTAAATCACATCCTTAGATCATTCGGAGGCATTTTTGCTGACGACACTACCATCTATGGCAGCACATCAAAGGCCGTAAATGACCAAGTTCTCTCTATTCTCTCTCCTCTGATCTTGAGCATGTGGTACAATGAGGAAAAAAGTGTCTGGTTACTTTTAATGTATCTAAAACCAAGCTTCTATCTTTGCATCATCAACGCTCTGATCCCCATCTGGCATTAATTGAAATGAATGGCTCTCGTCTTGGGGAGGCTCCATGTTTTGACAAGCTTCTAGGCTTGACCTTTACTCTTGATCTAAAATGGAATGTGTACATCAAATCTGTTGCCAAGGTCGCTAAAAAAATGATTGGGTCCTTCTATCGATCCAGTAGATATCTACCTGCTGATGCAATTCTTTATCTAAATAAGAGCCAGGTACGTCCAAGGATAGAGTATTGCTGTCACATCTGGGCAGGTATTGCTAGAAAGTCTTATCATGTCTTGACAAAGTTCAGAATAGACTTTGTAGCCTAGTCGGGTATGACCTTTTCTCTTCCCTGCAGCCTCTTTCTCACAGAAGAGACGTTGCGAGCCTGTCTGTTTTATCATTATTTTCATGGCAAGTGCTCGTCTGAGCTCCAATCTATGGTCCCTCCCCCCCCCCTCGCTAAACATTCACAAGAAATACTCGTTTGGCTGTAAACACTATCAATAATTTCCTCATCTCTTTATCTGTGCCTAAACCTAAACGTAGATTCCATGAACAAAGCTTCTTTCTTAGAACTGCACATCTGTGGAATTCTCTTCCATTTACTTGCTTTCCAGCTGACTACAACATAGCCGTCTTCAAGTCCAATGTAAACAAGTTCTTGATGAGCCGTTCCCCTTAAGTAATCCAATTTACCAAATTTACACTTCTAACGATTAGCATGATACTGTCCTTTTGACCACTGTACACTCTTTAACCCTTATCCTCAAGTGGCCTATCAGCCTTGATAAGTGGTGATTTGTTTGTATAAAAAAAATGGAAAAAAATTCATGCAGTTTATCTTTCATGCAAAAGATGGCAAAATTTGATTAATTATTACAAAATATGGAAATTTTATACTTCATCAAAGATGATGGGTTTAGTATTTTATCTACTTAAACATGAAAGCCAATACTACATTTTATGGCCACCATGCAATTTTGAGAGACAATAGGTACCTCCTGTAAAGATGACTGCACGTGCAATGGTGAAGCAAGGGTGGCACAATCTCTAAACACACCTCTCCTGAATCGGCACTGCTTGATTCAAGTGACGAGGAGGCAAGTTATGTGTCCATCTTTTAATTTACATATTAACAATTGTTTGCAACTTACTTGGCCATGGTGACAAAAGTATGACCTAATCCTAAGTATGGGTTTCAGACTGTAAAATTTATCTTATAATTCAACGAAAAATGACATCTGATAGATAATGTACAAATATGGATTCAATTTTTTTTTTTTTTTAAAGATTTCCTTTCAAATATTAGTATAGCTTATAAAGAACATGTTTGTTTTTTTTTTGTTTTTTTTTACATGTAGGTCACCGCTTATCAAGGTCCGAAGGCCACTCAGGGATAAGGGTTATTGTGTGTACAGTAATCAATGAGATAGTATTGTAGTAATCATTAGTATTATGGGTTTTGTCTTAGTGTCTTACTTAAGGGGGCGGTTTGTCATGTTGACGTTTAACTGATGTACTTATTTACTATGCCTCCCCACGGGACAGAGTTAGACACCAGGGTCGTTTTTTAACGTGGAGAAAAGGTACAAAAATAAAAATTGTCTCAGTCGTGAAGGATTTCTCCTCCACTGAAAGAGATCAAGAAATAGAAGTGCAGCATCTGAAGAACAGATGGTATTTATTTGCTCCCCCACCGAGCAAATTAGGCACAAGGCCAATTTTTAATGTGAGGAGTGAAGGGAGGGGGAAGGGAAAAAGGGGACCAGCTCCCGAGAGGTGGGAAATGGGAGCTGGTTAATGGTCAGGCATGTGGGGTTGCCCCCACATCTGGTCCCTGCCAGTCACAGCTTGCAGCACCTGCCGGAACAGATACTACACCTTGATCCCGGCCCGAAGGCCAAGAAAACGAAATGAACTTATGTAAAACAACAACAAAAAATGCATTAAGTTCAAATTAAACATTGAGTGTAGCAGCAAGTCTTGGGAACATCAACCTAAAAGAACAGTTGGAAATGACTTATATACCATACATTATGATCATGTAATCCCTACAGCCACCTACCTTGAAAATGCTGTTGTGAAACCTGACATAGTTATCTGAAATAAGTCAGAGAGAGTTACAACCTTGATTGAAGTGAGTATTCTTAATGATGACGGTCTGAACGGAGCTCAAAGGAAGAAACAGACCAAATATCAAGATCTCATGTATGATATGAAAAGAAACTGGAATCTTAAGGAGATATCAATCATACCAGTTATCATAGGTGCCACAGGGCTTATGAAGAAGAACTTGAAGTCCTACCTAACTAATATTCCTGGTGAACCAAGTGCAAAAGAGGTCCAGACAATTGCACTTGAGGGAACGGCGAGGATACTAAAAAGAGCTTTCGGTTGGTTTCAATAAAAAGCGGGGCAATGTTGGCAGCTGGTTTGGCTGCCCCATACCCAGCGTTATAATCTTCAAAGGAAGTTCAATGTATCTTCATCATAAATTATTGATTCATTTGTTGTAGACGTCTTCTTTTGTCTTTTTTTTATTTTAGTTGATGTCCTCAAAGTTGATCCCTATATGACTTGCATAGATATTCGAATATTTCATTACAGTTCTCCTTTACCTGCCAAATATTGAATCTGTAAAGAATTTGAGAACATTATATCATAGTATATCTTTCTTGTGGTCTCCTTGTCTTACCAGATTCCAGGACAAGGATTCATCTAGTCTGGTGGAGGGTCCAGCTTAGTGATCTTACCATAATACTGCGAGAATGTACACCAATCCTCATATAAGCTGGTGTGTAATCCTACCAAGAGATCTTTTGGACAGTGAAGACTATGTTATTTGGACTATTTAGTCAGGGTTTACTCATGGGAGGGGAGGAGTATCCTCATGCCGGTTTGTCCTGACAAACCCTTGTACAGAGAGATCTTAGATACTCAAGGATAATGTCCAGTAGGCATTCGTGTTCTCTTCTTATTAGAAACTAAAATACGAAACACGTGTAAGGTGGACAAATTTATACTAAAGATCTGGTAACAAAAGATTTAACAATTACAAAATGGCTCCCAAAAGTTTTTAACAGTTGTCCACACGCGCACATACAGCTATAAATAGTAGGAGTATACACTTAACTCGTCACGTACGTTTGCATGCATATATAGAAAAAATATCAAGAAAATTATTTATTTTGTTGATATTTTTTCCTAGTAAATACACGGCTATTCTTGAAACCAAACATTAATAAAGTATTGAGACAATTCAGAAAAATTGTTTTCAAATCAAAGAAAATAACTTTTTTCCATGGAATCCCGATTTTACTTGCCTCCACACAAGGACAATTTTAGATTTTTTTTTTTTTTTTGTGTGGGGATATCCAGCTTTCCAAAAATGGGTATACTGAATGAGACAAAAATACAATAATCTTTCCTGGGCAAGAAGAGTTTCTCTTTCTCTGACTGAGGACAAAACATATTACACTTTTACTCCAGCCCGAAGTTTACATAAAATAAACTAATTTTGAAAAAAAATTTAAAAAAAATTTTTTTTTTTTTACACTTATTTATTTCATATTTTATCTCCCAAAAGTAACCTCTACACACAAAACACGCAATTGCAAAGTTAAAGGTTAGTGTTGACTATGGAGAAAATCTATCTCCTCCAAGGATGGGGGGGAGGGGGGATTATTTTGAAATAAAAATTACCTCAAATCTGTTCTTCTCTGACCGAGGACAGAATGGTTATTCAGAAAATACTGAAAAAATCATGTAAATTAATTAAGTAGTCATTTTTAACTAAGAAAATTAAATTTTATGAAAAAACGAGATGTGTTTTAATCTGCCATGTTTAATAAAGAGAGACATCACAATTCAAACTTTTTTTTATTTTTTATTACGTTGAACTCTGGACTTGTTACCCATAATTTCATACATTTAATTTAAACTGAAAACGGGTGTATAGCAAATTGACCGCACCTCTAAATTCCACATTTTTTTTTTCTTTTTTCACGTTAATTGCAAACTTTCAGATTATAACAAGAAAATTTTGAAAAAAAAAAAAAATTTATGACTTTTATCGTCGAGGGTCAGTTTTCAATTATAACATTCTACTAAACTGAACAGATACTTTGTGACCATCACAGAGAAAAATATTGCAACTTTCTCATGTGACCGGTAATTTTTTTTTTCTGTTTAAAAAGAGAAATAGGGTAAATTTTTATTTATTTATTTATTTTTTTGTTTAAAAAGGGGAATAGGGTAAATTTTTTTTTTTTAAAGAGGAATAGGGTAAATTTTTTACTTTCTTTCCAACTCTATGACGATTTTTACAGGTTTTTGAGTATGCTAAAAATGAATATCACAGTAATGTCCTATTTTAAGGTCAGAAAAAATTCCCAAAATATTCAATTCAAATAAAAAAATGAATACAAAGTTGGGTTATGAATTACATCTGAAAATTCAACGAGTCTAACTTTTAGCGTTTGATACAAATAATATTTCTGTTTAGTTTATATTAACTTGGTTTAAATATGTTATTTTAAATAATTATAGTCATACATTTTTTTTCCAACGCTAAATGAAATAGATAAGATAGATGAGAGATGGGGGTGAAAGGGGGGTTGAGAAAATTCCCTTTTTGGGAAAAATCACCGGTCAGTGAGAGAGTCGCAATATTTTTCTCGGTGAGAGACACAAAGTACGTATTCAATTTAGTAGAACGTTATAATTGAAAACTGATCCCCGATGAGAAGTCATAAATTTTTTTTTTTTTTTTTCACATTTTTTTTTTTTAATCTGAAAGTTAGGTTTGTAATCGATGAGATAAACGTAAATAAATAAAAGAGAAAAGTGTAAATTATAGCAATTTTCTAAACGTCCGCCAAACTGACTTTTTTTTATTAATTTTCTGGAATAAGTAAAAAAAAAAACAAAAAAAAAACCTGGTTTAAAATGTAAAACAATTTTGGAAATGTTTTGTTCAGGTGATAACCTTGAATAATAATAATAAATTGACCCCCCCCTCCTCCTCCATCCATAAATCATTGACTTATGTACTATTTTTATATGCTTATTTGTTACGCAAAAAATATTTGTTTCACAATAACTCTTCCTTGTTTAGAAGACCTTTGTCTTTGTGAACAGTTCTTAAATATTTTTAACAAATTTTCTAAAATAAAAGCGAGAGGTAACGGTGTCTTAGCCCCCCCCCCCCAAAAAAAATCATACGACTTGAAATCACACACGCATTTCACGTGATGATACAAGGGAAGTAACTCTGTCCTTCCTTGCGGCTATCCTTTTATTTCCCCAACCTGATTATGAATGGAGGCATAGCTATTAGATCATGAAATAAGTAAAAAGTAATTTTTTTAATTAAAAATAAAACATAAAGCTGACTTATTTACTTATAATAATGTTCGTTTTAATTATTTTAAAAGATTAATTTTTTTTTCTTAGAGCAAAATCAATAAAACATTTCTTACAAATCTTGTCAAAAAAATTTTTTTTTTTTCTTAACGATTCTGGTCGACACAAATTTTGAAGTGTATTTTCTTTTTCCTTCATTTCTCTTTCCTTATTCTTTTCATCTCTTTCTTAATTTTTCAAATCTAATCTGATATTTTACAATCATTCATGCACTAATACTATTGGATAAGATACAAATCTTAAATGCCATTCAGTTCTGTGTTAAATAACAGTTGTGTTCAATAAGTATGGTATGTACATACTAAAACACCATGCTAGAAAAATTAAATATTTTTTCGGAGGTGAATACATGTCAACCCACTAAAACATTTGGTAAAAAATTTAAGAAATAGAAAATATTTTAGAGTTTAACATAAAAATTAGCAAAAAATGTTCATATACTTTCTGACTAGATAGCATTTTAAGACGTGTAATCATTTTCGGTTTTAGTCAAATCTTGTTTATTTTGAGGCGGGGATTTATTGCCACTTTGACTTAAAGTTAGTGGCACGATAAAGGAAGGCATGTCATTTTATTTATGTTTTTCAATTTACTTTATAGAAATTGTTGACTTTTTGCGCATTTATTAGAAATCGGTAGTGCACATCAACTTTTTCGGTTATATACCGTTACAAAGCGTGTCCAATTAAAAACTGCTGGCTTGGAAATTTATGGTAATTTTACATTTATATGCAAAACTGATCCTCCATCCTAAATTCAAATTCTGTTTACCATCAAATTTTTTTTAGAGTTTGCATGTTATCACTTAAAAAAAAAAATCATTGCATTTTTGGGGTGGGGTGGGGGGTAAATTAGCATAGAATCCCCATATGATTGATCTGTGTAAAAAAAAAAATAAATAAATAAAAATGAATAAATGAAACCGATTTGCCATTGAATTGTTTTGTGCATTATTATTTTTCACAATTCTATTATATCTATATGACATCAAGAATTGCTTATTAAACTGCAAAAAAAAACAAAAAAACTTGTAAATATGAACGTTTCAGAAATGCATTCTGGTTCATGTTAGGTTAAAAATAAAAAGTTAATTGTAACTGCATCTAAAATTATCTTCATTTGTCTATTTACAGTCCGAGAAAGAATAGAATGCCTCCTCTGACCAGTGAGAAGATGCGGCCACAGAGTATGTGTTACAAATCGTCTTCCATGACGTCGGCCACCCCTACACTTAGCTCAAGTCCAGGAAGGTAAGAAAGAAAAAAAGCAAAGCGAGACAAACAAATGATAATATTTTTCAAATATTATAATTTTTTTTTATACCTACACACACTAGTGTTTCATACTTGGGCAATCATCAATGTAAGAAGTGATAATCACTACTCAAAGTCAATCCTGATTTCCTAGATTAGCATTTTACCTTAAAGCCACCAGCAATTAACACAAGAATTGAAGGAAATTAAGTGCTTATAAATGCCATGTAAACAGAGAGAGTATTCAACAACTGGGAGTCAGATTGTCGTATTCACGCTAAAGTTGAATGATTTTTTTTTTTTCTTAATTCTCTAAAGATGGCTCAACTTTAATTTTTTTAATGGGTTATATATATATATATTATTTTTTTAATGGGTTATATATATATATTAATTTTTTTAATGGGTTATATATATATATATTAATTTTTTTAATGGGTTATATATATATATATATATATATATATATATATATATATATATATTGAGGATAAAGATTAATACTTGTTAGTTATGAATCAGTTTCAAAAGGGGAAAACAAAAGCAAAAGCGAATTTGTTTTTGTTTTCTCTTTTTGAAACTGATTCATAACTAACAATTATTAATCTTTATCCTCAATAGTAATATAGCTCTAGGATAAATATACCTATTGGGCTTATTATATATCTACATTACTATGAGCACTGTTCCTTTAAAGTATTAATACATTAAAATAAACTTTGCTCTTTTTGACTTCCGGTCTAAATCCCACTATAAAATAAAATATATATAGACTTGTATGTAATTATACTGAGTTCGTGAAATTCAGTAAATTTTCATATACCAATGAGTTTTAAGCCAAAAAAGGTTGACTTAAAGAGTAAGCTACAAAATTATCAAATTTTATAATTAAGCATAGGTAGATGTTTCTTGCATGCCTTTCTAGCTAGGGATTTCCCCCGTCCTTCCTTCTCTTAAAAAAATGCTCCATTGCCAAAAGTGTGCTTATTCATAAAGTCTGAAGAAATGCTGGTTTTGAAAATTTTCAAACGACATAATGCTTGAAATTGTCGAACTGATCATGGAAACAATTGTAACATAAATTGAAATACACTTTTTGTTGCCACCAACACCTTGTTTTGAAGTCTTGTTTTTGCTTACACAATATATATATATATAAAAAGAGAGAGAGATTAAAGTATGAAAACATATTTACAGCAATTAATATGTACTTCTCCATTGCATCTAACTCTATTTCTTGATGTCCTGAATATAAACTTTTCAAAATTGTTGCTTGGAAAACATTTTCATAAACTTTTCTATTTAACTGACATTTTGTGAAATGTTTAATTCTGTATTTATTGAATAAAATATCTTTGAATTTCTTAAAAATAGAAAGAAAAAAAAAAATAGACATATTTGTCAAGATTTGGTTATGCAAACAAATATGTATTTTCGGAACGAGATTAAAATTAATTTTTTAAAGAAATATCCGGATTATTTGAATTTTTTTGACTACTGTTCTCATCTTGAGTGTTAGTTTCACAATGTTTCTATCGATGTAACCTTTGAATTTAGGTGTATCTTATTGAACTATAGAGTCTTTCTGTTGAACTCAGGAATTTGCACGGAATTTCAAACAGAACCCTTTATTTAATCCATGGGGATAGAATTCTCTTGTTCTGTTAGTCATGGCTGAGTAAAAGACCTAAGTAATTTGTAATTGTATTTTGAGTGTCGCCCACTCTGAAGATGGAATCTTCAATCTCCAAACATGTAACTTTTACAACAGAACTTTATCGAGAATTCTATTTACTACGTTGCGAGTTTGATAGAAAGATTCCCAAGTTCGACAAGATGTGCCTGAAGAATGTTAAATATTTGTGAAAATAATACTAAAGACGAGGTCAGTAGCCCGAAAAATCCCAAAAAATCCAAATATTCTAAAGAAAGGTGTCAATATTAAAACGTTCAGTAAAAATTGTCAACATTTTCTGTAAATCTATTGACATGTTGGTGTTCAACTATTAAAAAAATAATTAATTTTAGTAAAATTATCTTCCTTGAACTTTCTCATCTTCAGGGGAACTTCCAATTAATTGAAAGAATGTACAGTAAAATGAAGTTTTTAAAACATATCTTAACAGAGTTTTAAGAGAAGTTTTTTTTTCTTTCTTTCAGCCATTATGATTCTTATCCATATGTGGGCCACCGACTCCGTTCAGACAGCACAGAGTCCCATGGCTCACGTAGTAGTTACTCCGCAGAGAGCTGTGCCTCTAGTCCAGCTGTTGAAATACCTCTTAAGTATGAACAACTTTTTAATTCTTTTTTTATTCTGTTACAATTGTCATTTTTTTTTTTTTTTTGCATTTGACATGGTTATTGTCCAGAATTCTCCCTATGTTAAACAGAATAACAAAGAAAAATCTGTATGATGTATGTGCTCATAATGAAACGAAAATATATTCCAAAAATCATGTAATTTGATTAAGTAGTTTTACTTTCAAATAAAAAAAATATCAAATCTTATGAGTATTAAATTATTGTCGCTCTCATCCACCATTTTGGAAAAAAATCAAAGCAACTTACCAAATTTATGTTGTAATGCCTATGAATTCCCATTAATCGCTTAAAAATGATTTTCTTTATAAATATAAAACTGCCCACGCTTTTTTGGTTGTGTAGGCAAACTTCTATCTGTTTAACTCGATAGATTTTCCAAACTTCTATCTGTTTAACTCGATAGATTTTCCAAACTTTACTCCTATAAATCTGAGTAAAGCATTTTGAACCGTCCAATGAAATGTTTCTACAAAAGAGATAAATTATTTACAATTACTTGACACTGATTCTGGAACTGTCGGAATCGCAGTTAATAGTATAATAAATATAACGCCTCGGCCTAACATTTACAGGCAATATGAACTGGAACAAATACACAGAGGACATTGCAAAGAAGGTGGGTTCCCTCTATCGAGCTAGAAGACTACTCACACCCGAGAGTATCCTGTATCTTTACAAAGCCACCATTCACCCATGCATGGAGTATTGTTGCCACATCTGGGCTGATGCATCTACCACTAGTCTCTCCCTCTTAGATAAAGTCCAAAAAAGAATTGTTAATCTAATCGATCCCACTTTATCAACTAAGCTCCAGCCTCTGTCCCATCGCCGCAATGTTGCATCACTATGCCTGTTTTACAAATATTTTAATGGAATGTACTCTGATGAACTCGTTTCATTTGTACCCCTTCAACCTTGACCCCTCGACGTACATATCCCCAACAAACCCGCTTAGCAATAAGATCTCACCCCTTCACTGTTGTTCTCCCTAAATGCTAAAAAGCTTTCTATTCTAATAGTTTCTTCCCTTGAACAGGTAGACTTTGGAATTCCCTTCCTGCTGCCTGCTTCCCTGGCTGAACTGATGTGCAGAAATTTAAATGTAACATAAGAAAATATCTTGTTAATCTTTCCTAGACCCCAAATAGTAGCCCCTTTATGTCCAAGTGGCGATATGCTTTGTAAGGGGTGAACATGAGTAAAGAAAAAAAAAAAAAAATTATATAGTAAGGACCAGGACAACAGAATATTCTTATTGTTTTGACGCTCAAGTATATATGTAATGTAGTACACATGTAGACCCAACACGTATGCAGTCTACGTTGCAAGGGATGCAGGATAAGTAATAATTTGACTCCTTTTTTTTTTTTTTTTTTTTTTTTTTTTGTAACAACATTCTTTTTCCATGTGTGTTCTCAGTATGGCTGTGACGTCACCCACACTTCTAACGTGATTGTCAGTTTGTATTCACGCTCTTGTTAGTGTCTTTTTCTTTGCACATGATTTGGCGTTTGTGTATGTGCATCCACACTCTGTTAAATAAATATTCAACGGATATTTACTCGAGAGACAAAACAATGCATAGAATATTCTGTTGTCGTAAACTTAATAATAATAATAATATATATAGTCTTGGAAGTTTTTCAACCTCTGTATAGAGAGAGAGAGAGAGAGAGATAGAGAGAGAGAGAGAGAGAGAGAGAATTACAAAGCTAAATATCTTTAAAATTGGAACTGTTGTTATAACAAAAAATTTAATATACTAGATAGAGTAATTAAAGAAATAGGATGCAGAAAATAAAATAAATTAAAATATTTATTTGATTTTATCAAAAATTAAAACAAGGAATTATAATTTGAAAAATTATAATTCCTTGTTTAGATTTGAATGGATCAATAAATATTGTAATTTATTCACTTTTATTTACCATCCCCAATTTTCCCCATTTCTTACATATATATTAGGTTACATTTCACTGATGATGAAATGATGATGAGGATGGTCGAGTCGTCAATTTCGTTTAAGTCTATTTAGTTTAAAAATACTTAAACACCTGTTAGTGGAATAGAGAACACACGCAGTTGATTATAAAAATATTTGTTTTTTTATTTCTGTACATTAATGTTTTTAATGGCAGATTGACAAATCTGATTGCCGGGTGACAGGGTTGGTGGATGGTGTATAGATGACTGTGTTGCTCTGCACTCGTGTTGTTGTTTCATGTCTCTCGCTGGTTGTCCCTTTTTATGTAGCCTAGAATGACGATTTCCAACCGGCATTGTTTCACAAGAATGTGGTCACTCGCTTTAACATCATCTCCCAGGCTCTCTTAGACTTGTGCCCGACTTTTTTGTTTGCCGTCCTTGACCACACAAAGAGTCTACACGTGACCCTTGGTTACGTTTTCTGGCCAAATTTATTGTTTTAACCTCTTACCAGAGGTCTCTTATGCAACATTAGTATGTAAAACTAAGAGACAATTTAGTATTTAACATCAGGAGCAGTTGATGCAAAGTATCTTAGAGATTTTATCCATCCGTTAGTCACATTTTTTTATAAACATAATTGTTTCATTTCAAAATATCATAGATCTTAACTACTTTAAGAAATGTTAAATAATAAATTGACAACGGATATAGCAGATGCCATGACTGGAAACCGACACCTTCAGATCTTCAGTCTGACTTTCTACTAAGTTATTTAGATTTTTCTTATAATTATTTTGTTATGGTAATGTTTTAAGCTCTATTTATATCTTTGACATTATGTCATAGATTCAAATGTTTCAAAAGATGAATTCAAACATAAGCGATAATAAAAAAAAATTAATAAATGGGTAAACAATAGCGTCGGAAATCATTTTAAGAATTTATTTTGTTTTAACTACATATTGGCATTAAAACCAACTTTATATTTTTTAACTAGAATTCGGAATGCATAATTCTAGTTATATTAAGATTGAGAATTGTTTGTGGTCACTTGATATAAAGAGCAATAATTGCAATTTTATAGCCATTCAATATCCATAATCTTTTTATTATTGTGTGTGTGTGTGTGCGCATTCTCCTAACTTATAATTTAAAGATTATAATTTATGTGACTTAATGTTGTATTTAATTCCTATAGAAACTAATTTGAATTAAAAAACGAAATAATAATAATAATTATAAAAGTGAAAACTTGAGCCATATTATTTTGTGTTCTTTTATTTTCCCACAATACATAAGTTCCCTCTTCACATAAGTAGCAGTAGTACTTCTTTTTCTTTTTTTTTCTAATCAACAACAAAATCGAAATACGAACAAGATGATGTCCAAAAACCAAATGACATATGTCAAGCAAAAACTCTGTCATTTATTCTCCCACTCCCAGCAGCATCTAAATTTGCATATTCATGTTATTCCCGTATCTGAAGGGTTCCAGGTTTGTCCACCACTGCTTCCCTGCAGCAGGCGCATGCCAACCATGGCTGCTTATTTTCATGCCGCTTCACGTGCCAACCACAATAATCCATTTTTATACTGTTTATAAAGCTATTAATGTTGTTAACATCATTTTTAAAATAAAGTTCAGGAAAAAAACATGATTGAATAAAATGTCAATTCTCAAAGACTTGCAAAATACCAACAATTCCAACTCCTTCCCAATTTCTAACCATAACTTTTCAAGATGCTTCTTAGGAAGTTTTATAATTTCATTTTAACAAAACATTTGCATTGTGATAACCTTCTATAACTCTTTTCTATACATATTCTGTGCATTGCTTTCAGCAATCTACATTTCCTTGTCCTGAATTCTGTTGT
>NC_136496.1:91209217-91246717 GCF_053919585.1 Euprymna scolopes
GTAATTACTGCCAACTAATATTTTGGCCTGCTTTGGGCAGGATTGAAACCGCTATCTTCAAACAATGCTCACCTGAAACCATAGAGACTCAACACCTCTATCCACTGCACTATGGACCAGAGGATTAGTTAGCCAAAACGTGATGAGACGACAACAACTATGGAAGGCAGTAATTACTACAGATACAGTTAGGAGATTCAGCATTTCTATCCTGTTGCGATTAACCACCCGAAGAAGACCAGAGGATGAGTTGGCTGGAACGTGGTGAAACAACAACAATGACAACTATGAAGAGGGGGATTATTATGCATAAGAAATATGGACTTTCATGTTCTTATGCAGAAGATGATCAACCAGAGAATAACATTGAAAGGAGAAAGAGACCTTGAATATTGAAGAAAATAGCTGTCACTTAAAGTACAATGTAATCCACAACTACTAGCAGAGATAACTTTAATTGAATTTGAACCTACTAGACATTACCCTCAAGTATCTAAAGTTTTTCTGTACAGGAGTTTGTCAAAACAACCTGGCATGTGGGTACTTTTCCCTAGAAGTAAACCCTGAAAAATTTTCAAAATCATATAGTAATCACAGCCCAAATAAAATCTCCTCAGTATTGCTAAACCATACTAGTTCTTAGGAAGAATGGTGTACCTTGCTAAAAATGATGCAGTATAAAAATGATTGCAAGTAAAAATATAATTTATCAAGTTTTGGTGTGTTTTAATATGAAACAGTTGTGCAACCAATTCAATATGACAAATAAGGGAGATAACCCTTCAATTAAATTAATGGTCTGCCATCTTTAAACAGGATATCTGGGAATCTAATTGTGGCTGATTTTTTTTTAATTTAAAATACAGCAGATGATGTGCTAGAAGTATCATTTTTTTTTTGTTTCTCAATTTTTTGGAATTTGTAAGCATTGTTTTCACCTGAAATGTGTTGGTTTAAAATCACCAATGTAAACAAGTATCCAAGTCATAGTCACCTTTTAAAATAATCTGTCCCTGCTTTTAATCTTTATATTTACGGAATTATTTTAATAATGAGATCACCTGAACATCTGTATGAAAAAATTCAGTCTGAATCCAAGCCAACTGGAAGACAATGTTATCCAATGTTTTATCTGGCAACACTTCTATTAATATGAGGGAGGGAGGGGGAACATAAGCTCAAGAAATGCCAAGATCACCATCAAAACAAGAAATGTGATGAGAGACACCATTAAAACCCTCTGTCAGTAATTGTTATTGTCAACACAATAACTAATACAAGTTTTGCCTTTTTATTGTGATCAAAGCGTAGTATCTGTTTTGATACTACACCAGGGTTCGCACAAGTTTAAAAAGGCCTTGAATTTTGAGCTTTGTCTTGAAAAGGTCTTTTTTTTTTCTATTATTATCTTGAAAAGACTTTGAAAATCGTATTCTTTATGTTCAGTAAAAATTTCTGTTTAAAATTTGTATCGAAATAAATGCTTTTAAGATATTTTCTAAATATCTAAAATAAAATCAAAATAAATGCATTCTTCTGAACGGGCATCATATTATTCCTTCCGGTATTGTATATACAAGAGTTACGTCCCTTTATCACGAAACTACTCGATGTTATCTATATACTTCAAGGATGTAGCCGAAGTGAAATTCCAAATCAAAATAAATATTATTAAAATATTTATAAATATTAAAATACTATTAATTTTTTTTTTTTCGTTTATTATATCATTCTTTATATATCAAATTTTGTTTTAAAAACTTGAATTCTCTCTGGAAAGAAAGTCCTTGAAAATCTGTATGAATTCTGTGTACTTCATCTTTTCTGTCCGTGATCAGTAAAGGATATGTTCTTTTTGTCCCAATTCAGTGGCCATTTTAGAGGAGCTGAATTTTCCTTACATTACAAACAGATTTTGTATCTAATTCTGCTCTTCTGGGGAGACAAGTAAATAGGAACCACCAAGAAACTCCAGCACATACATTTGATGCGTTTAAATATGAATGCAACACTTGTTTGCATCATTAATTTTTAAAAACTTTTTTTCTTTTTCAGGATCCGTAGGTTCTAACTGGGGAGATGCTGGTCCATTTGAAAGCTATATCAACTATCAACCCAGTAATTCAACAACAGCTTCTGAAATGACTGACAGCTGTGAGGGGTGTTGTCTGGATCTGTCTCCGGGATCCCAGAAAAGTGAAAGAGGTAGGATTATTTCTTCTCTTGAAAATCCTGCATCCAGGAATGGATCCATGCGAGAATGATAACCGTATCATGTTACGCGTGAAAGTATAAGAGAAGTGTTGAGCTTAGGAAAGAAAAGTTCACCGCGGAACAAGGAAAGAGATTATCAGGCACGTTTGTGCAGTGTTATAATGTATGAAAATGAAACCTGACTAGTGAGGGTTGAGGACCTGCGTTGCATGAAACAAAATGATATGAGAATGATATGATGCATAGTGTGAGCTTTAAAGACTGGCTTAGATTTGATGATCTCGTACTCATACAGAATAGAGACCGTGCTATAGTTGAATTTTCCGGGCAGATTACGTAAAATACAGAAAGGTAACTGAAATATTGAGCTAATGAAATTACAGCCGCTACGCTAATATCATTTAATCATGTCATTGGTTTATTATATTTAAATAAAATAAATAAATATTTATCTTGATTTGAACAAAAAAAAATTTTTTTTAATTTTTTGTTCGCTATCAAGTTTGTTATAAAATAAAGGTATTTAAAGAAATATCTATTCCAAATTTAATTTTTTGGAAATGAAAAAAAAAAAAAAAGAATGAGCTACCCTCATATAAAAATTGGTGCTTGTGCATTTAGATTACGACACTTTTTTAAAATAGTATTTTCAGGTTCAATTTTTTACAGTATTTTTTTTAATTCTTTATTTTCTATCAGTTGTTTGTTCTTCAAAAAAAAATATTTATTCATGAAACTTTCCTTACAATGATTTTTTTTTTCTTAATTTATATTTTAATTTTCTTAAAATTCCATAAAAATTATCCAATAATTATTCATTGTATTTTTTTAATAAAAAAAATATTGTTTTCATTTTTTAATTGATTTTTCATTGAATTATCTTTTCAATAACAGAAATAATATATTTTTCATTGAAAAAATTTGCTGGTGTTTGCAAGAAAAAAAAAACAATCACAAAACTTTCATTTGACACCTTCGGACATTTTACTAAACTGCCCTAAAAATTCCAATTATAGCATGGCTCTTATAAATAAAAACCTGGCCAGAGATGCATTTCTAAAAGCTGTCCAGCACATGCCAGCATGTAAAATGGATGTCTAACAGAATATGTTCAGCATCCATGTTTGATGATGATGAAAAAACAGATAACAAACTCTTAACATCCGATCAAATAACTTCTATTCTCACTTTTTTAAATATTTTGCTATTAAAATATAAAATGGAAAAAAAAATAGGGAGTTATCTTTTTACTTTTTTATCTACAACTTTGGTTAGTATTTTAAAGTAAAATTTAACTGTTTTACTGGTTAGCAAAAAAAAAAAAATGTAACCTCATGGATTGATGATTAGAGAATTATGTTAAGTTTTCAATCTTGTGTCATACATGCAATAATCAAATCATCACAAAATTAAGCAAATGCCAGAAAGCCTTCTATTTATATAATAGTTTCTTCACTCAGACTTTGGAATTCATTCTCTGTTTCCTGCTTCCCTGACTGTATTAACCTGCAAAAGTTTAAATGTAATGTGAACAAACATCTTTGGACACCAATCATCGTTATTAGATTTGGCTATATGATTGCATGTGTTTGACAGCTTTTAAAAATTGACCTAACACATTTCTGACCAGGTCTTTATTTATCCCTCTTTCTCTCAAGGCTATTCTTATCACTTCCTTCCATGTTTTCCTCAGCTTTCCACAGATCCTGCTATCTCAACTGTTCTACATCTACCAACCCAAGAACTCTCATCCATTCTTTCAACGTGGTCATGCCATCAAAGTCGCCTGTTTTGCACACATCTTCCTATAATATCATGATTTAATCTTTCTCTGAAGTCATAAACCTGTCTTTAAAACCGCATTACACGTCCATCATATCATTCTTATAGAATGTCTTTCCATGCAACGTATGTCCTCAATCCTCACCAGCCATATTTCGCTTTCATACATCATCACACTTTGTACACGTGTCTGATAAATTATTCTCTTGGTCGACAGTGGTAATGCTCTGCTAGTTAGTAATGGCAGAAGTTCTCTGCATTGACTCCATCCACTCCAAACTCCTGCAATCATAGGCACATGCTCCATCCTTTGTTCCAACAGCATCATCTAGTTAGCAAAACTTATCAACAACTTCACCGGCCAAATTATATTTATGTTCAAATCTTTAAAATTTTAACTTGATGATTTAATAGAACAAAATGAACGAAGTAGTCATGGCATCACAAAATATTCAACTCAATACCGGAGGAAGAGTATATACCAACTGTGTTAGGTGTGGGATGCTGTATGGAGGTGAGAACTAACCCCTTCGCATCCAGTCCTCACTCTCCTATCTTCATCATCATAACAGAGAAATGATTTAATGTGTATATTATGACTGGTCAGATCATAGCTGGCATATCAGCTCTGATACTCTGTTGATGAGGCTGAATAATATATCGAAGCTTGATAAACTGATGATCAGTTGGCTGTGTTAGTTTGGTCATGCTGCAAGGAGCAATTCTTGGATATAAAAAATGTAGGGATCTGGAGGTGGAAGGCCAGAGGAGAGTTAGACTACCCAAGAAAACTTGGATGAAAATCGTCAACAATGGAATTTGAATGGAATCAATCTTGAAGACCACCAAACTTGGAGACCTAGATTGCAGCCTGTCAGAAAATGTCAAACCTATCCTGCCTTGACAGAGCTCAAAACCGGTTTCGAAACTTAGTAGGAGATTCCATTTTCTCTTCCCTGCAACCTCTTTCCCACAGGAGAGACATTGTGAGCCTTACCGCTGCTCTATCATTATTGTCACGGTAAGTGCTCGTCTGAGCTTAAATTCATGGTCCCACCCTATCAAATCTTAAAAAAAACATTTGTCTACCTGCAACCGCTATCAACAATTTTCCCCACTCTATCTGTGCCTACTTCAAAACGTAAATTTCATGAACAAAGCTTCTTTCCTAGAATTGCCTGCCTGTGGAACTTTATTCCGCTGGTCAGCTTTCCAGCTGGTTACAATATGGTCATCTTCAAGTCCAATGTAAACAAGTTCTTATTGAGCTGTTCCCTTAAATAATCAAATGCTACTCAATTTCCATCCCTAACTATTACTATTTTGTTGTCTTACCTGGTAACCACCATACAATTATCATTACTAATTATCAGTGTTGTCCCACCGTCCACCTGACACACATTTAACTTTTACCCTCAAGTGGCTTTTGGACCATGAAGTGGTGATTCCCTTGTAAAAAACAAAAAATGAAACAATAAAATGTATAATCACACACCACCACCACCACTCCATTTTTTTCTTTTTTTTGTAATCTATAATATAAATCTCACCTGTCCATTTAAATGTATGTATATCTGCCTAAAACTTTTGACAGAGGCGACAGATTTTCACAAGAGCAGTACCGTTTTGAAGTTCGACCCTTTGCACAACAAATATCGAAAAATTGGCTAAAAACATTAATTACTTCACCCTCAACTGGGCACTTTTCTACAAGGAGGGGCCGCTTTTTTTGCTGATATTTTTGAATGTCATCCCCTCTTTTCGGTTGACTAGCCTTTAAACCTCCACCACTTCCGGTTTGGCGATGGACGTAACAGCAAAGACGTCGCATTTTTTTTTTTTTTTTTTTTTTTTTTTTTTTTTTTTTCACTTTTCCTCCTTCGCGGTACAGGTTCGAGCCTGCCTGCCTGCCACTTTTTTTTTTTATTTGCTCAACACATACCTCCAAACACCTTGGCAATGCCAAGCACCCAAGCAAGTCATCTATAACCCGCAAACCTCCAGCACATTCTAAAAGAAATGTCTATTCCAAATGTAATTTTTTGGGGTAAAAGAAAAAAAGTTGCATTCAATTTTTTATGATATTTTTGTTTATTGAATTCTTAAGTAAAAGTACAGAATAGTTACAAAACACCTTCCCCCTCCCCATGTTAAGAATGGCTTTCTAAATAATGTTATTTCAGTGCAGTAACATAGATGCATGACTACTTAAAGACTTAGTTAGAAGGAACACATACAGTAATAGTTAAAAAATGAAATATAAATAAAAAAGTTTTAGATATTAGAGGTCATATTTTTGACCGTAAAACATGTTTATTAAAGATGAAACTGCTGTCATGCATAAACAACCAAAAAAAAAAAAAAAAGGGGGGGCGTAACTGAAAGAGGGTCCTTATAGTACAAGTGATATGTAGTAAGAGCTCGTGGTATTTACTATTCGTCAGACTTGCATGTCAGGGAAAACAAAGGAAGAGCTTATCAGTTTCGATACTCTCATGATGAGGCTGAATTTCTCAAACTTGGTGAAGTCCTAATAATCAATCGGCTGTGTTGGTTTGGTAACGCTGCAAGGAGCAATGCTTGGATTTTTAAAAATTCACCTGGAGTTGAAACATGCCAGTAAATAAATGCCCTTAATATCATTAACAATGATGATTGCTGTCGGAGAGCACTGATGGATTTAGATGAGATGATATCAAGCTTTTTTCTCTTTTTTATGAATTGGATAATAAATCCATAAACAGTTAAAAATGGAATCCCGGGGTGATTTGAGGCTGATTAAGCCCTCTTTCAGATTGACCTATAATGTGGCTCCTTTGAAGCTTTGAGAATGCTACTGCATCTTTGGCGCATATCATACTAAAATGCTAATATAAGTGTATTGATATCTGAAACACAATTAGTATAAAATGTTTATTCTTTTCAAACATTAAATGATGCTTTGTTCGTTTCAAAGTGTTGGCCATTAATAAGCGAAGCAGAAACCTTAAACTTGTACGAATCATTTTGTTGCACGTCCATTTACATCTTTCATGTCTCTGTTCTGTGCATACAAACTTTACAATGATTAGAAAATAACCAAAAAATGTACATAAAATCTTGTGATGCATCGCGGATCATTAGTTTGGATCTCGTTTTGAAGTGTAATTCTTGTTGATCTGAACTTATGAGTGTAACTTTGAATGACGTGATTTGCTTTTCACCTGCAGATTATTCAGATGGCAGTTCTTATGTGTTGATGGAACCGAGCAATAAAACGGCTGCTGCTTCCGTTCCGCAACCTACAGGACAGCAGCAGCAGCAGCAAATTGTTGGAAGTCCTGGTGCAGATGTTGCTTACATCGACATGGCTCCGACAGGTTCCAGTTTACCAACTGTCAAAGAAAGTGGAAGTAAGTGACCATTTTACACGTATTCACACCCTGTCTTTTTTGCCTCCTACTCCCCCCCCCCATTTTCTCTCTCTCTCCTTCTTTTTCTCTCTCTTTCTTTCTCTTTCTCTCCCTTTCTCTTTCTCTCCCTTTTCTCTCTCTCTCTGTCCCTTTCTCTCTCTATTCTTTCTTTCTCTCTTCTCCCACTCTCTCTCTCTTCTTTCTTTCTCTCTTCTTCTTTCTCCCACTCTCTCTCTCTCCCTTACCCTCTCTCTCCCTCTCCCTTCCCCTTTTTCTCTCTCTCCCTTCCCCTTTCTCCCTCTCTCCCTTCCCCTTTCTCCATCTCACTCTTCCCCTTTCTCCCTCTCACTCTTCCCCTTTCTCCCTCTCACTCTTCCCCTTTCTCACTCTTCCCCTTTCTCACTCTTCCCCTTTCTCTCTCTCACTCTTCCCCTTTCTCTCTCTCACTCTCCCCCTTTCTTTCCTACTCTTTCCTTGTAAATCCAGATATGAATGGACTCATCGCCTATCAAAACCCCCAAACTTTGCTTGAATCCATTTTATTTGTTTTATTGTTGGGGAGAAGATAGTGTTCTGGCCAGTATTTTTACATTTTAGTGTATATTTATTGTAAATGATTAATTTGTAGCATAATTGAGAAATGTAAGAGTTTCAGTAGTTATGCAAATGGATTTGATAGAACTTGCCAATTTCCATCACCCATCCTCATAAGTCTTATGACATGTGCACGGCTAAATTTAATCGATAAAAAGATAACAAATACGACTAAATTTGGTTGTTCACAAGAGTTATTAGATTTGTACAAATTCTTTTTTTTTTTACCTTTGAGATTTTTAAAACAAATATTCAATCATTATTTTTTTACCTTTGAGATTTTTAAAACAAATATTCAATCATTATCCAATATTTCTCTTTCTCTCACTCTTTTTGATAGCTTTCTTTTTTTAACGATTATTTTTTTTTTCTGAAATGCTTCAAGGGAGGTAACTATGAGAATGGCAATTGAATTTATATTTTAGCTTAGAATTTTTCAAAATCGATTGAATTATTAAATTTTTTTTATTTTACTCTTTTTCACCCCAAAACGAGGCCACTTGGAACGTAATGGTGCTACTATTTAGGACTGTGGGGAGTTGAGCATAGAGATATCTTTTCATATTACATTTAAACTTCATCAGGTCAGTACAGTCAGGGAAGCAGTAAAGGAGAAATTCTAAAGTCTAGCAGTCCGAGAGGAGAAACTATTGAAGTAAAAAGCTTTCTGGCATCTATGGACGTCAGTAGTAAAGGGGTTGAATTTTGCTGTTTGTTGGGTTAGTTGTTGGTATGCATGCTATGAGTTCATCAGCGCACACTCCATTAAAGTATTTGTAATGAGACAACATTGTGGTGAACTTGGTCGACAGTGCAATACCTATTAGATTCAAGACCTATTTTAAGCTCTTTTTAAGACTAGTGGTAGATGCACCAGCCCAGATGTGGCAACAATACTCCATGCATGGGTGAATGGTGGCTTTGTAAAAATATAGGGTGCTATCTGGTGTGACTAGTTTTCTAGTATGGTAAAGGGAGCCCAACTTCTTTGCAGCAGCCTTGACAATGTCCTCAGTGCATTTGTTACAATTCATATTGTCTGTGAATCAAACCTAAAAAGGTATCTGACAAAAATAAACACATTTTTTTTTTTTTTTCAGCTTTGAAAAAAAAAAAAAATGAATTTTTTAACACAATAACGAATCTGCAAAAAAAAAAACAATTCAGGTAACTTATGTAGTTGAGCTGACATCTATTCAATGTATTCACCTTCAGCCTCAATCACCGCCTTGATAAAGGTCCGGAACTGGGAGCATGCCTTTTTCGCAAGCACCAGCAGGAGCTTAGGGAATACTTAGCAGATGGTGGCGATCAGGCTGGCTTTGGTGTTGTGGAATCTCATGTTGGTGATGTTCTTGATGACTGACCAAATAAAGTAGTCCAGCGGGTTCAGGTCGGAGGAGGAGGGTGGCCAGTGACAGAAAGGTACCAAGTTGTAGCACTCCTTCGGAAGCCAAACCTGGGTCTCTCTGGACTTGTGGGCCAGCACCGAGTCCTGCTGCTACACCTAGGGTTTGTCAGCGGCTACTTGATTGCACCAGGGGATCACCACGCTCTTCAGCACATCTAGGTACACTTTAGTGTTAACTTTCAAGTTGATTCACATGAAACCATACCAAAGACCATAACCGTGGCCAGAAATTTTGTTTTCATAATCTTGGGCACATCCTTGTTATTTGTGGCAATCCAGCAATGCATTTTGAGGGTGCTGGCAATGGTCCTGTTGTCATAACTTGGATCGTTAGAGATCATGAGTTGTACAGCAGTGCATCTCTGATCTCGCTTGTTGAACATTGTGTCACTTTCAGACATGATAGAAGGCTTGGGATTTGTACACAACTGGCCAACTATGGTCTACAACAACAAAACAAAAAAAAAACGGTTTTCATCAAACGGAAATGGAATCATGTCTTTTCTGGAGCAACAATTTTATAAATTCCACCCAGTAACAGCTAAGCTACAAGAGTATAGGTGATAGTTTCACACGTAAAAGAAAGGTAAAGAAAGTTTGTTTAGATAAAAGAAATAATACTTAAAAATAAAACTTGCATTATTCAAGTGTATCCTTAGAAAAATAGATGATAATTCTATTACAGTGATGTTCAGAAAGTGTTGAGATACTTAAAGAGAGAGAAAACTATAGCATAAAGGGGTTGCGAAGAAGGCAGCTAAAATAGATCCTGAACAAACACTGAAAAAAACCTAAGCAAAAAGGATTCCGCAAAGAGAGACAAATTTTAGGTAATCTATTGTGTGTTAGAACAGGAACCAAGCATTGTTTGTCAGTGTCTTAGTGTTGGGTCATATCGGCAAAATTGTTTGCACCATGTTGGGTTGTGTAGACGGAGTTGTTTGTGATCGTCTTGGGTCGTGTAGACGGAGTTGTTTGTGATCGTGTTGGTTGGTGTAGACAGAGTTGTTTGGGATCGTGTTGGATCATGTAGGCGGAGTTGTTTGGGATCGTGTAGGCGGAGTTGTTTAAGATCGTGAAGACAGAGTTTTTTGGGATCGTGTAGACGGAGTTGTTTGGGATCGTGTTGGATCGTGTAGACGAAGTTTGGGATTGTGTTTGGATCGTGTAGACGGAGTTGTTTGGGATCATGTTGGGTCGTGTAGACGGAATTGTTTCTGACCATGACCAGTTGTGTTAACAGATTTGTTCACATCGTGTTAGGTCATGTTGACAGAATTGCTTGGTTATGCCAACGGAAGTGTTTGGTACCATGCCAGGTCGCATCGACGGTATTGTTCGTGTTAAGTTGTGTAAATGGAACCATTCGATTTACCTTTGTTATTCAGTTGACGATTGTCGCAGTCATATTGCTGCATGTGATGATTTATTTTTTTTATTTCATTGAATTGAGTCCGTCTCTCTTCCCTCATGAAGCTACAAAATCTTAGTGTTCCTTAGTGGAGGTTTTCCAAACCTTTTGGTTATAACATGACCCATAACAAAAGCAAGAAATCTGGAAGACTAGGAGCCCAGGGTTGTCACAGTTAACAGAAGTGTTTTGATGGATCCAACAAGCAGAAAAGTTTCATTGAAAACATACAATCTGAAGACGCAAAAGATGTTTTTAGTGCTAAACTGCAAGATCATTTCAGCATTAAACACGCATTGAACATTTGCTGGTTCATGTTGTACATGAACCATCTTCAAAACTAACCTATATTCTGGCCAGGTCTTTATCGCTCTTTCTCTCAAATCTATCCTCATCAATTCTCATTTTTTCTTTGGCCTTCTGCTAACAATATTGCTAGTGACTAATTGCAGAACAACACTGAACACGTCTCCCTTTCCAGATTTAATCTTCTGAGGTCATCGCATCTAAGCTTGTATTCCAGACACACATTACACATCCATCATATCATTTCTCTCCATGCAACGCATATCCTCAACTCTCACTGGCCAGGTTTCACTTCTACACATCATCATACTGTGTACACATGCCTAATATATTCTTCAATATATTCTTCCCTTGGTTAGTAATATAACCAAACCAACAAATTCTACTGTAAATTTTTTCTATAATTAGAATCTCTTTAACACAAATTTTTCCTTAAAAATCTGAGTATTTTCTCCTCCAGACATGATACTAATGACAAACATTATTCAAAAGATTTTTTTTTCTAAAATGTTATATATCTATAATATAAAGCTGAATGTGTGTGTGCGGTCACGAATAGGCTCCTATATGGTTGACTATTTTTAAAAACTGATTACATAGAATGATAGAAGATGTATCGAGGATCAGGAATGGGTATGTTTGATCTGGCAGAATGGTGGTTCATAAAAGTTGTGGGGTCTGCGTTCGCGCCTAGTCCACAAAGTATGGAAATAAAAAATGAAAAAAAACGTTTACAAGTGTTTTTGATATAGATGTACATAAGAATACTTTGATAAGTATGTTTTAACTTAAATAGGGATGGTGTAATAAAATTGTGGGGTCTGCGTTCGCGCATGTACTCCATGGAAATATGGCACACACTTTAACAAAGACTTTTCATATCTATTTGCGTAAGTATACTTTGATAATTATGTTTCAGTTTGAAGAAATATGGTATAATAAAATTATTGGGTGTTCGTTCGTGCCTGACCTTCATAGAATGTAAATATGTCACAAAGTTTAACAAGGTTTTTTAAAAGGGGTGAGGGTCCACAATAACACCTTAACTTTAATCTTAATTCACGTTAGCTTTTATTTATTGTTTATTGTGTCGAATAAATTCACCTCATAAATTCACGTTCTTATTAAAGTGAAAGCCAAAAAAAAAATAAGTCAGAACTTTAGACAGTTCTCGACACAAATTTTGCATAACTTTGTTTTTTTCCTTCTCCACTTGCACGTGGCACTCTTTCAAAAATAGATAAATAATAAAAAATAAGAGCGTTACTTGTTATCGTGTCAAAAGAAGGAAAAAATCCTGCTCACGTGATTACATGTCTTTTTAAAAACATTTACATAACATTTTTATTTATATATCTGTTTAAGCTTTTTTTTTTTTTTGTCAGTGTACTAGAAGGAATTCAGTTGATTACAATCCTTTCTGCGTGTTCTTTACACTACAATAGTACAACCCTGAATCCGACAGCGCAATACTACACCGTTCAATACTGTAAAACTGAAACGAAGCTGTTCTGCTTGAAAAGGGTGCCATTTTCTTCTTATTCATATTTATATAGATTCTTTGCTTTAAAAAACTAAAGTAATTATGTATTTACTATTTTAATATCCCATTTTGCTGTTTCGGATTATTTTACTAAACTAAGTAAAACTTCATTATTTTTCAAAACTGTTTTTGTTTCTTTGTTTTTCAATATTTCGTCGATATTATTTAGTAAGAGTGTTTAGCAGAAAAGCCAATAAACGACTACCCGAAAGAATAAATATACAAGAAATAAATGTTACCATAGTCAATAAAAGTTCAGTTCATGTTTGTTTTTTTGTTTTGAAATAGTTTTTAATGCTCTTTACTTGAAATAATTTCAGCGAACCGAAATTAAAACGAAATTTGAGGCAATAACTACTTAAATGAATTTTTATAAACTACACCTGCCATAATCGAATATTCCTCAAGCACAAAATAACGGAAAACATTAAAATATGTTTATAAATATTCCTTACGTTGACGGAACTCTCTTAAACTGTTAACACAGAATGCTCAGGTGCCCCTCCTTCAACTTGAAAACGGAGCTCTCCATTTCAAAGTCGCTGCCATTTTGATTTTTTTGTAAACCAGTTCGTGAATTAACAAAAAAAAAAAAAATTTTTTTTTTACAAACTACTTGAAAATACAAACCAATGAACTTTTCTACCATAAAAGTAACTTTTATTGACTATGGTAACATTTATTTCTTGTATATTTATATTATTATATATATAACATTTTCTCTTTGTAAGGAAACATCATTTTGTTGGTCACTCTTGGCTACGAATGGAAACAAAGTTGATATAAAAAATATATTTTCGCGAAAATTATCTTTACTTTCATCATATTTTGCTTAGGGTAAAATTTTTGAGTATCAAAACCTATCTCTTTACAACCCCCTCCTTTTCATAACCTATCATACTTTCATCAATCACAGTCCATCTTCTGTAGGCTGTTTTTGAACCCAGTCAACAACGGGTACTTCTGCTAGTATATATATATATATATATATATATATATATATATATATATATATATATATATATATATATATATATATGATCCTAATTTTGACTCCCTAATGTTTTTTTATTTATTTGATTTATTTATTTTTTTTTTTTTACACTTTTGAGTACAACCCTATTTAATTATGTGTTTTTCTCTTTTCAGGTCCAGAGGAGCATTACCTACCCATGACCCCTCCTGGACAAAGTCCGAAAGGCAATTGTAATTTACGTCCAAACCGGGGACACAGCTATTTAGTATCAGACGACACCTTGCCAGCTGAGAAAGACGTACCGAAGCGTTCTTATTCAGTGGGCTGTAAGCCTCAGCCAAAGGCTGTACTAAAGCCGCAGACCTACCAGGAGAAATTAGCCAAAATGGGAATATTGGACAACAACCGCAGTTCAAGTGCCCCACACTTGATCACACAAAAGCAGAAATCGAACCATTCTTCTAATCATTCACTTCCTTCAAATAGTCCACCTTGTGGTTCGTACAAATCTGAAGACTCTGATTTCTCTGAGTTAGAGTATGGTCGGCCTCGGACCGCCAGCGATAGTTATAGCTGTCGACCGAGAGCATCAAGTTTTGGAAAGTCTTTGGCCCAGGGTCACCGGCCCAGGTCATCTAGTCACAGCTCTCGGTGTGTTAAACGAAGTTCGTTTGAATCTGTTCGCACTACTTCTGAAGAACTTCTCCGCAAAATGTCCCAGGAATCTTTGCAGAAGGATATGTACTCGCAGCCCTTTATGTCAGCATCCGAGTCGATACACTGTAAGCTTGGCAAAAAAGCCTGTGACTATTTAGAAATGATGAAGAATAAAGGCAACCTTACCATGTCTATGTACAGCGCGCACATGCCAATGAGCTCCTCACCGGGTGGCTACACTAACAAAAGTGGAGAATCCACACCATATATTGAGATGAGTGGCTTTTCCTCAAGTCCTAACCAAACAACGTGTGATAACAGCATATTAATGAAAACTACCTCCCCGGTCATGTCGGTGAGTATGAGTGAAACAGGATGGCATGGTTACCCATTTGACCAGTACTTTGGTCACCGGAAGACAGAGTATTGCCCCTGTCCAAGTCCTGTGCCGGACAAAGTCGTGTCTCATATCCAGAACAATGTTTCCGATGACGAATCGCAGAACAACACCGAACAACATAATAGTTCCAATAATCCTGACTATTACCGTTTTTCTTCAATGGAACGACACCCTAATTACCCCCTGTCAGGACTAACTGAGCGCTTGAGTCTACGTAGCAAAAGTGACCGTATTCCCTCTGATCTTGGAGTGAGACGTACGAAGAGTGTATCCCATGAAAACCGATCGCAAGCTGTCGCAGCTTTGCGTGCACGGGAAGGAGCAACGGATGCATATCTTAACATGGACTTTTCCAAAAACTCGCGGCCTTTGATTCTTCCAGATTGCCTGGATAATTCTGCCCTTGCTGACGACACTTACATCGAACTCTCCTACGATAACATTAAGGCTTTGAAGAAACTCGACGCGTGCGAGAAGAGCATGAAGACCGAGTGCAATTATGTTATAAAGGCTGACGACGCTTCCAGAAACGACAACTACAACACAGAAACGCCAAAGCTTGGTAAATCTGAAGCCAAGCGACCTCAAAGTATGTTCAGTCCAAATTTTGATCCCTTTTTTTCCAATGCACAACCTTTTGAGACTGGCAATGCTACATCTGAGCAGGCCACAAAGATTGAACCGTACATTGTTTTTGCTCCTGGCAAACAATACAAATCCGAATGTTCCTCGGTGATGGCTTCCCCTAACAGGGAGAACATGCATCCCTATGCAAACATTGAAAGTGGAGACCCTTATAAGAGAAGTTGTCGAGAACCTCTGAAGGCTATTCATAAGCGACATTCTTCAATGCCAGTGAAAACGGATCTCTACCCTCACCCGACATCTGGATTCCAGTCAATGTCCGCCTCTATGAACAGTACTCGGCCGATTACAAGCTCATCTCATTCTAAAAGTGCCTCGATGTCTACATCTACCTCTCCTGTGAGTAGCTTTCACATGAACGCAGGATCGAATGAGTATCTAAATTTGACATTTGCCTCAAAGGGGAGCTCTCGAGATAGCTGCTCAAGAGGCTCGTCTCGACAAAACAGTCGAGAAGAAGAAAACTATGGTGAAAGGCCGTCAAGACAGAACAGTTGGAACAAAGAATCGCTCCGACTTCTCTTGAAGCAGGGCAGCCGAGAGAAAGAAGAAGGTTCTTCTCACCGCACCTCCCGGCAGAACAGTGCAGAACGATCCGAAAAGGGTTACAGGTCGACATCAAGGCAGAACAGTGCGGAACGCTCAGAGAGGAGATACAGGTCGACGTCAAGACAAAATAGTGCCGAACGCTCCGAGAAGGGATATAGGTCGACGTCGAGGCAAAATAGTGCCGAACGCTCTGAGAAGGGATATAGGTCGACGTCGAGGCAAAATAGTGCCGAACGCTCCGAGAAGGGATATAGGTCGACGTCGAGGCAAAATAGTGCCGAACGCTCCGAGAAGGGATATAGGTCGACATCGAGGCAAAACAGTGCTGAACGCTCAGAGAAGGGATATAAACCATCGTCGAGGCAAAATTCTGTCGAACGCTCGGAAAAAGGTTATATATCTACTTCAAGGCAAAACAGTGCCGATCGCTCGGAAAAAGGATATAGATCGACGTCAAGGCAAAACAGTGCCGATCCCTCGGAAAAATGTTACAGGTCAACGCCAAGGCAGAACAGTGCAGAATGCTCTGAAAAGAGTTACAGAACATCCAGGCAAAATAGTGGAGATTATTCTGATAAGGGCTATAGGACAACATCAAGACAGAATAGTCGTGAACGTTCAGAGAAAGTGTATATATCAACATCACGACAAAGCAGCCGAGATGACAAACTCTGTAAGGGGAACAGCCTTGATTCCCGACGTTTATCCTCGGAGTTTGGTTTGGAACAAGTACAATCTTTCTCTGCAATCAACGCTGAAGTTCTTTTAAAACTCAAACAATCTTTCAGGACAGAAATGGACTGTGCTAAAAATCACGGTGGTGATACCCACAAAAGCAATGAGCAAGGGGTTGGCGCCAGAAAGAATATTAGTAGCTCTAGCATATTGGCCGATTATGGTATAGCCCATGGCAAGAGCGAAAAATCTGGGGGACTAGGAGCCCAGGGCCGCCACAGTTATACAGAGGTGTGTATGATGGGGCAACAAGCATCATTTCCCAGCAATTCCTTGTCGTCACACCTGAAACCAAGTTCAAGCAGTGAAAAAGAACTGAATTATGTTTCACTGGAACTAAGTTCCACTGAGACACTGACAGATTCCACTGACCTTCATCAGAGGTCACCAAACCCAATTAAAAGCCGTCACTCTTCCGGGGCAGATGAGAAAAATGACTCTCCATTGACCTATGTTGAGATTGATTTCCCTAAGACAGACTCTCTTCAGAGACAAGGATCAAATCACGAAGTGAAGTTTACCTTATAACAATAGGTTGGGCTTAGCCAGTGACATCATAATCATCATCATCATTATCATCAACTGTTGCTGATGCTGATATACCCCTCTCCCCTTCTCGTTTCTATTTTTTCTTTATTTGCTTACTTTTGTTGTAATGTTAGTTAATTTTTGTTACCTAGATTGTCAGAGGTGGCTCTTCAATCGAGTAATTGGTGGTGAGAGCTTGTATTGTGGTCCTTCCCTCGAAAAGGTTTATAGGTCTGCCCCATCCCTTACAACTCCTAATCTGCTTCCTATGGTAAGCTTTGTGAAATAGTCTGACCAACCTATTTAAAGGGGACTTTTTTCTAAATACAACTTTTTTTTTTTCTTTTTTTTTTTGCTATGAAGAAACTGCCACAGTATTTAATTTTGTAATGGACAAATGTTACCCTCTTCCCTCAAAGAAAATAAAAAAAAAAAAAAAAAATTTTATGATTAATTAGAATTTTTTTTTTTTTTTTTTTTTTTTTTTCTTGATTATTTCATTCAGAAAAAAAATGCTTAAAATCATTTAGGACTTTTTCTTTTTTTTTTTTTTTTTTTTTTTTTTTTCAGATGACCTAAAAATCAAATGAGTCTAAATTAAAGATGGTAACATCTATTTTTTATTTTCTAACCCTAATTGCCAAACTAATTCCAAGGAATCTCTTCATTATCATTATTATACGAAATATTTATTAGTGATTCGAAAATACAGGCAGGTGCTTGTTTATGTTTAAGGTGCGCAAAGAAATAAATTAGCGCAAAACCAGAAAAGGGGTAGGGCTGGTAGTGGGGGGGGGGTATAAATATAAAATATCACCCTTTCCCCTAACCCTAACCCTCTTATCTGATTCAGGTGATTTCATTGAACACTTACAGTGAAAGAAATACTCTTTGGAAGTTTGGCGAGGAAGAGTCGGGGTGGGGGTGAGGGTCTCATTTGATTCCTCAAAACATTTTGGTTGCTGACTAAAAGTGCAACAATTTATGCTGCAAAGATTACTGAGGGGAGCTGAAAATGTGCTTCCAGATTTAAAAGAACCACTCCCCCATAAAATGTAACATATATAATTTTTTTTTCTATAGAGTAATTTACAAATAAAATTACATGAAAGTTCAAAGAAAGCATTTGAAACCTAGGTTGGGGATGGTGTGAAAAGAAAGCACCAATGTATCCTCATTGGGGATCGTGTAAAAGAGGGCAGCAGTGCGTTAATAAAAAGAAATATGACTGGTGTAAGCAATCGATGGAGAAAATGTCGGAAGGGATTTTATTTTATGGTCAAAAGGAATTTGCTTTTCTCGACCGACTTTATGAATGTTCTTGGCTTTTTTTTTTTTTTTTTTTTTTTTTTTTTTTCACAAAATGAAATAAAATGTCCAACATTGGATTGATGTTAAATTTAAAAATCTTAACGTTTTCTGGATATTTTCCTTTGCTGATGCAAAGGCTGGTATAGTTTGATTGATAAGAGACATTTGAATCGGAGTTACAAGTTTGTGAATAGTTCATGGCTTTAGAGGTCACCATCAAACTCGTTGAAATCTTGGTAAACATTAAAATTTTGAGCAGATTGCAAAAGAAAATGCAGAGGAGACAAAGGAAAAGTTTTTATCAGTTTTTGCTTTTTTTTTTCTGGTTCTTTTCAAGTTTAGGCTATTAGACATTATTCTCATTATTGTCATTTTAAATTCTTTGAGGCAAAAAAACAAATTGATAGTTATCAAAACATTTTAACCTTTAATTAGAAATGTGTTATTTAAAATATAAGAAAAAAAATATTCTTTTAAGCTTATAGTAATTTCATTTTTAGTATTTTTATTTAATTTTTTTTTGCATTAAAAAGTGTGGGGGAGGGGATAAGCATAGATCTTGATTTAGTTCATGTATAGATGATTTTAAAATCTCTCCCAAGTTTGGGGATAGAGAGGAAGAAAAAAAAAAAAAGATTTAAAAAAACAAAACCTCTTGTCAGTTTCAGCCGAGTGGTTTTGTATTAGACTTTTAATTAAAACCTTTACGAATCTTTGCCACTTAATGGTTTATCTTGTTTATTATGTTGGTGTAACTGGAGGAAAAAAAAAGTGGCCAATCTCTTTTCTGTGATGTGGTCTTGACAAATTGGTTTCAAATCTTTCATTTGATTGGTTAAAGAAGATCATGTGACTTGTGATGAATTTGTTTGAAAAAATTTTTTTTAATGTTTTGAGCATTTCAACATGGGTTAAAAAGAAAGAAAAATGATTTTAAACATTATGGAAAACTAATTGAAGATTAAAATTTAAGCAGTGTTGTTTGTGTGGTTGGAGAGAAGTGAGAATTTGTTATTTAAATTTGAGCTGTTCAAAAAAAAAAAAACCTGTCGGAGAAGAAACAAGGTTTATTTATTTTCTCAACAAAAAGAAAACAAAAAAAAAAGACCCTTTTTTATTATTTTTTTTTCTCCGAACAAATCAATAAAAATAAAGATTGTTTTTATAATTAAAAAAAAAAAAGAAAAAAAAGTTGTTTCATTTAATCTGCAAAACCTCAAAGTAACAAATTGAAAATATCTTGATGATATTTAGAAGAAAAGAAAAAAAAAAAAACACCAGGAATTTGTATTGTTGATCCAAGAAGATTTGAAATTTTTATTTGAAAGTTTTCTTGTTTGTTTTTGTGTTTGGTTAAAGAAAAAAAAATAAACCAATAGAAACTTCTAACTATTTCTTTCTTTTTTTCCTATGCAGACGACATCTTTTGTTTTCTTTCTTTCATTTGCAGGCAAGATTTTTAACATTATTCTTGACATTACATTATTTATAAATGACACTCTAATCCCCTTCGAAGTAATCTCCTCCGGCTGCAATGTCAAGCATTACTTAGATTTATACAGTTCGATTACATCAGAAAAGTATCATACATCTTACCTTCAAAAAGTTTACAGATTATTTTGGTATTGGTACTTTTATTTATAAACAAAACCCTAATTCCCTTTGAAGTAATCTCCTCTGGCTGCAATGTACTTATTGTACCATTCCAACAACTTCTAGAAGGCTCTATCGAAGTCCTCTTGTGTGAACGTGTCAATGACCCTCGTCACAACTGCTTTTATCTCCTCAATTGTCTCATAATGACAGACTCTAAGGTTTTCTTTGAGCTTAGGGAATAACCGAAAGGAGCAAAGTTTGCACTATAGAGAGGGTGAGGAATTGTCTTGATGCCCATCTTGGGCCCATCAAATAGTCTGTGAGAAGCATAGAGCACCTTTGGGACAAACTTTGCGCAAATCTTCCGCATCTTCAGTTCCTCACAAATAATTGTGTGTACAGTTCCCACACTGACATCAAACTGTGCACTGATTGTCTTTATAGACACATGACAGTCCTTATTCATGAAATTCTTTATTTGGCCAATCAACTCTGGTGTTGTGACTTCCTTACTTCTCCCGCACCTCTCATCATCCCTCACAGACTCTCTGCCTTCCTTGAATTTCTTATGCCACTCAAAAGCTGATGCTTGATTCATGCAAGATGGTCCAAAAGCAAGTTGAAACATTCCATACGTTTCTGTGGCATTTTTTCCAAGTTTAAAACAGAATTTTATTGTATACCATTCTTCTAAAGTCTCCTCATGTCCAGATTGCATTTTTGAAATTTCCCAGCTGTGACAATCAGGCTTTAGTAGGGTGTATTCCAATCCCTGCTGTAGCTGTTCATTTGAACATGGAATCATAAAACTTGGTCAGTCATCTCCTAAGATGAATAGCAATACTGAATTTTCAATAATTTACAAAAATTTTATATGCCTCTAGAAAAAAAGTCTGGAAACTTATTGAAGGCACCTTGTACCAAGACTGAATGGTCGAAGAAATAGATAGAAATCCTCAAGAGTGAACAGGAATTTAAATTCAATTTAGATTGACTACTGTAATCATTTTGGATATTTATTTTCACAACATTTCTGCTAGTGTAACATCCAACCTTCTTCAAATGTGCCTTCTCAAAGTCTGGCTTGGGAATATGTGTGGAATTTGGAATGGAATTTTTTTTTTTTTTTTTTTTTTTACGTGGGGGTCACCACTTATCAAGGCCCGAAGGCCACTCAGGGATAAGCGTTATTGCGTGTACAGTAATCAATTAGATAGTATTGTAGTAATCATTAGTATTGGGGGTTTGGATAGAGTGTCTTACTTAAGGGGACGGTTTGTTTATGTTGGATTTGAAGACGTCCAAGTTGTAATTAGGTGGGAAACAGGCAAGCGGCAAAGAGTTCCACTGGTGTGCAGTTTTTAGAAAGAAGCTTTGCTCATGGAATCTACGTTTGGATTTAGGCACAGATAAAGAGTGGGGAAAATAAAATTATTGACAGTAGTTTCAGCCAGACGGGTGTTTCTCGTGAAAGATTGGCGAGGGGGGGACGAGGGATTGGAGCTCAGACGAGCACCTGCCATGGAAATAACGATAAAACAAAGACAGGCTCGCAATGTCTCTTCTGTGGGAGAGAGGTTGTAGGGAAGAGAAAAGGGCATCCCCCACTAAACCACGAAGTCTATTTTGTAGTCTGTCAAGGCAAGATAGTCTGTTTTTAGCAGCTCTTGCCCAGATGTGGCAGCAGTACTCCATCCTTGGATGTACTTGGCTTTTATACAGATAAAGAATTGCATTAGTAGTGAGATATCTTCTGGAGCAGTAGAAGGACACCACCATTTTCCCAGCGTCCCTGGCAACAGATTTGATGTACGTGTTCCATTTCAGATCAGGAGTAAAGGTCAAACCCAGAAGCTTGTCAAAACATGGAGCCTCCCCAAGACGAAGCACGTATCTTTCAATTGATGCCAGATGGGGATCAGTGTTGATGATGTAAAGATAGAAGCTCGGTTTTAGATGCATTAAAAGTGACCAGCCACCTCTTCCCCCATTGTACCACGCGCTCAAGATCAGAGGAGAGAGAATTAGAGAGAACTTTGTCATTTACGGCCTTTGATGTGTTGCCATAGATGGTCGTGTCATCAGCATACATGTCAACGAATGATTTAAGTATGTGTTTTGGGAGATCATTGATGTAGATCAGGAAGAGAATTGGGCCCAGGATGGACCCCTGGGGGACTCCAGCATTAATACTGTGGGCCTCTGATTTCTGCTCATCAACCACTACTCTTATGAACCTATCAGAGAGAAATGATTTAATAATTGAGAAAACATTTCGAGTAATACCGTAGCTGGAAATCTTGTGAAGTAGGCCCTTACCTTATCGAAGGCCTTCGATATGTCAAGAGCAATTGCCTTGGAAAGGAAACCTTTGTCAAGAGATTCACTAATCCTATGTGATATAACCGTTAGTACATCTGCTGTAGATCTTGCAGAGCGGAAACCATATTTCATGTCACTAAGAAGGTTGTTTCTGTTGAGTGGTTGACTACTTCTTTATTTAATATGGATTCCAACAACTTACTCATGACACACAGGAGACTTATTGGTCTGTATTGAGAGAGAGAGATGACTTTTCACCTGAATTCTTAAATACAGTGCATACTGATGAGGTTTTCCAGGGTGTTGGAAAGCACTTCTCCTTAAGGCAACGTTTAAACAGTTTTGTAAGTACAGGGGCAAGTTCTGGTTGGAGCTTTTTCAGCACTATAACTGGAATGCCATCAGGGCCAGTTGCTTTACTGGAATCCAGGTTCTTGTTTAGCTTGGCGACCTCATGCACAGATATTTGTATGTTGCATAGCATGTTGTCTGTTATAGGAGGAAATACAGGGAATTGATGGTCATTGTCGCATAGGGTAGAATTAGCTGCAAAGTTCTTTCTGGGCAAATAGTCTGGCCTTGTCTGATGCTGACGAGATGACATCAGGTCCATTGATGATAGTTGGGATAGAACGCACACTTCTGTTCAAGATCCTGTTTGCTATTTGCCAGAACTCATGGGAACCAAGCCGCTGCTCAGCTACTTTGGATTTAACAGACTGAGCATATAGCTCTCTTGCATGTTTTATTACTCTTTTACAGTGGTTGCTGGCAGTCCTGAAAGTAGCTTTAGTCTCAGTACATTTATTACGTTGGTAGCTATGGAAAAAGTGATTTCTGTGCGCGATGGCAGCAGCACATTCAGGGGAGAACCATGGCTGGCTGTTAGGTTTTTGCTGGAATTTTTTGGATGGTATGAATCGGTCTATGCCTACAATTAACGATTCGGTCAGGTCTGATACTATAGAGGACACACCTTTTTAAACATGGAATGCAGAGGTAGGTCAGATATAAATGTACAGACGCTATCCCAGTCAGCCATAGAGTATCGATATACAGTACGGTAGAGAGGTACGTCTGAAGACTTATTACATTTCATTTTTATCTTAACTGCTACAACAGAGTGGTCAGAGGAGATAGAACGGAACATGAACACAGCTCAGGGGAAGTTGTGAGGAAAAGGTCTAGAAGTATCAGGCACACGGGTGGGTTCGTGAACAATCTGAGTGAGGTTATAGGCAATGGCAAAATCATGACAGAACCTCCCCTCGTCATCAGTTTTATTTGAGTGGGTCAGCCATTCCACATTATGGACATTGAAGTCACCGCAAATGTGAATGTTAGCCGAAAGATGAGCAGACAGGATGTGGTCAATTTTCTCAGATATGCTCTTAAAGATAGTAACCTCACTGTTGTTGGGGTGATAGAGGGCAAATATAAATGCAGTGGTGTAAGCTAGTGCAACCCGGAAGCACATATAAGGTAAATTAGGGACTTCTCTGGAGATATCCCTACCACATGGAAAGCCATCTTTAATGTAGGCACATATTCCATGCCCATGGCGATCTTGGGGATCAGATTTAGATGTTAAGTTGGAGTATCCTTTAATTATGAATTTGTCTAGAGAAGTGGTTGACCCTATGCCAGTTTCACTTAGAAAGAATATGTCCGGTTTCGTCTCCTTTATTTAATTCATGGGAGTTAGTTTTCTGTTGTGCTTACAGCGATTTCGTCTTTATTGTAAGATTTTTTTTACAATAAAGACAAAATGTTGATGGACATGTGACTTAGTTTGTTCCTTTATAAGGAACGCATGTCTAAAATTTCAAATGATTAGACCCAAAATTGTCGGAGGAGTTTGGTAGAGTTCTCAAAGATCAAATCGTTGAATTTTGACCTCTTAATCGCCTAATTTCTGACCGAAAACCGATCACATCGCTTTTCCCAAATCTCAGTACCCTGTATATCAAATTTCGAGTCTGTAGACTAAAAATTGACAGTTATTGCGTAGGGAAATGTATACACACAGACAGACACTTGCACTTTTATATATATATATATATATATATATATATATATATAACTACTTCATTTACTCACATAAAATTAATATACAAATTATAAATTTATGCGTAAACTTTAAGTATTTACTTCAAAAGTACTCAATACATAGGTAGAGCTAGTTAGTAAGTTATAAAATATATATGGCGATTAAGCTACACTGAATATTCCGCGTTGCATCCACTCTAGGATTCTTCAGGCTTATGCGCGAATTTTGTGGTTGTCTGTTGTTTTTATATACGCACCTTCTATTGAGATTTTAGCGCCCTTCCTATCAGCTCATGAACATGCATTTACCAGAAAAATTTGCTATCCTGTACTTTAAAGAACCCCAACATCTATTAAACTGTAGAAAAGAAATAGCGAACAACTGTGTTCACAGGCTAAAATTTACTCTAGGATAGCGATACAAAATAATTTTAAAACTAACAAAAACAATAGAAAATAAATAAATTAAATAAACATGAATGTATATATGTATGTATGCATATATATATATATATATATATATGTGTGTGTGTGTGTGTGTACATTATATAAACTAAAATAAAAAAAACCCTAGCCTACATTTAAAACAGGTCAAGAAACTAGATATCCAGGATCAATAGAGCACACACAAAGGAACAGGTCAACCAGAGGTCAAATAGGCCTTTGTCCGGTAAGTGCATGTTCATTGGCTGATAGGAAGCGCGCGGTGGATACTAGAAAGCTGATTGGCTAACTAAAATCTCAATAGAAGGTGCGTATATAAAAACGACAGACAACCACAAAATTCGCGCATAAGCCTGAAGAGTCCTAGAGTGGATGAAACACGGAATATTCAGTGTAGCTTAATCGCCATATATATTTTATAACTTTATATATATATATATATATATACATACATACATACATACATACACATACTAGCTGTACCCTGTCACGTGTTGCTTTGGCTCAAATTGGTGCAATGGAAAAAGTTCCAAAGTGAGAAAAAGCATGTTTCTTATAGGTTTAATTTTCGATTTCGTATGGGTACACAGTTTTTGTTGTTCCATTTTCTTAGCTGATATAGAGATTTTCTGGTTTGGTGACTCTTGAATACGTAACATAAATTGTCCATGTGAAAAAACAGTCAGTGTGTAACTGTAAGCCACACAATTGTAAAGATTGTTCCCTGTGCTTTGTTGATGGTTATTGCAAACGACAATAAAATTGGAAAGTGCAATTTCCTAAAGTTTAATGATGTATCCGGTGGAATCATTGGAATGGAGATATATTCATCTGTAAAAAGTCCTGTTATGATTGTTATTTCTATGATATTGTTTGTTAATTTTTTTACTGCAAGCCATGTGCCTTTGCAAAGCATTGATTGGTTTATATTTCACAACATGATAATTAGTAGGGCAAATTTCAGTTGCAATACATGCGGTGGCATCCCTGGCAAATATAGCTGTTGGATAATTAACCACTTTATCTGCTTTCACAACAGTGTCGATGGATTTGTATTTGAATACCTCACTTGGAATTTTACATTGAATAACAGTGTGGACGTCTTTGTATTGACCTGCAAGAATAGCTCGTTCACTCAGTCAAGTGGAATTCTTATAATTTGAATATCTGTAAAAACTTTTCAAACTAACTTTTCTTTTGATGTAATAAAATTACAGAAGTTAAAAGTCAAAGAATTTCGCACTTAACTCGGATCAGCTGGCACTTTTCTGTATCCAATTTCCCACAAGTGATGCAAAAATTTCTGTGCGGATCAAACAGTCTGCAACTGGATATGCATATTTTGCATTAAGTTTAATGTCTTCACATGGCACAAAAAAGTAGAGTATTTGAGGCAAGCACTTATTTCATCTGCTGGTGTTAATTGAAGAATAACAGGTAACATTCGTCTGAAATCTCCTGCAAGCAATATTACTGCATTCCCAATCGGTCTGATGCTGCCACGCAAATCTTGCAAGGATTGACCAAGAGCCTCAAGTGATTTTTTGCGTACCATTGCATTCATCCTAAACAATAAGTTTGCATTTCTGCAATATTTTCCCCTATTGGATGTTTTGGAGATGTTGAACATGAGATTTTTGAAAAATTGAATGTTTCAACATAGAATAAATAATTCTTCTACTTGGCAGCAAGGTCGCAGGTATTCCTGATGCAGCAAGGGCTATGTCATTTTGTTACCAAATGGCTGCCAAAATCCTGGTGCTGTTCAAGGTAGCAGTAATTTCCAAATAACTTCTATTCTCACAGTCAGTAAATTAGGTGACTAAAATAGGATTTATCCATGTTTTGACAATGCTTTATTCATTGTAATTAATTTAGGAGACTAAAATAGGATGAGGGATTAGAGATGGACAGATAAAGAGGAAGATATATAGATAGTAAAGAGAAAGTGAGAAGGAGATAGAGAGAGATAAAGGGATTGAAAGATAGAGAGTTAGAAACAGAGAGGGTGAGACAGAGGAAAGGAGAGAGGGATAGACGGAGTTAGAGAAGGGCTCAAAGAGAGATGGAGAGGGTGATATAGAGAGAAAGATAGATTGAGAGAGGGAAAGGGAGAGATGGATAGAGAGAGATATTAAGAGAGGGGGAGAGAAACAGAAGGTGAACTTCACTTCACGGATTTTTTCCTCATTCAGTAGAGAAGAAATCTTTCGAGACTGAGGCAATTTTAATTTTTTGTTACTATCCAGAGTACGCTTCTTATTTTATTTTTTTCGGGAGCTAGATTTTCCACACATTAAAAACCGACCGGGTTATCTGTACTTTCACTTAACAAATTAATAAAAGAAAAACATATTGTAAAATTTGAATTTAGTGTGAAAATACTATAAAAAAAATAGCACGATAACATAAGTGCCACTTTAGGCACTCCTTAGGCGTTGAGTTCCATGGCGACCAGCATAATTATTTATTAGCCCCCCACCCCAGTCAAGGCTAATGCATGCACACATAACATTTTTTTATTTACTGATATTGGCTTAGTAACTGAACGATTTATTGATAATTTCGTAACCCTAAAACGCATGCCAGAAGATTTAAATTGGTTCATTATTGTTATAATGAAAAAAAAAAGTTTCATTCAACACAAAACCAAAAACACATATTAATGATAAATGATTTATTATTCTATTCATTGAAATTTACTAATTTTTAAATAAAAAAAAGTAAAGAAAAGTTAATAAAAAATAGTTGCTTATGTGCGCATATAAAAATGTTTGTAAAAGTGAGAAATTATTTTAATCATTTAAAAAACTTGGTATATTTTTTTTATTTCTTTTTTTTAGATTAGGTCCCCCTTATAATCACCCCCAACCTCCTCATCTTAAGAACAGCTTCCGGAATAAGCACCATTTTTGAAGGGGGGGGTGAAAAAATATTTGCAAAATTTAACTATTTGTTGTCAGCATACCTACCCGAAAATACTATTAAAAAAAAAAAAAAAAGAAAAGGGAGGAGTTCAGTACCCGTTGCAGAGAAGTAGATTTATTTATCAATAAAAGTCGTCATTTAAAAAAAAAAAACTGTGGAGGTGGACCTAAATGTAAATATTTACCCCAAAAATTATCCACTCATGTAAATTAAAAATGTCTGTAAAAGTGAGAGATTATCAATACATGGTTTATTTATTTATATTTTTTTAATATTCATGAAAAGAGTTAAGCCAACATAAATAAATAAATGTTTGTAAAAGTGTGAAAGGCAACGTAAGTAGATAAATGTTATGTGCGCATGCGTTAGCCTGGGCTAAGGGAACGACCATTAAATAATTCTGCTGGTCGCCATGAAACTCAACACCCAAGGAGTACCCCACTTTATTTTAAATATTTATTTTCCAAAGGACTGTTTGAATAAATCAACAATGAATAAAATGGTGCTTCTACCCTTTATTGCCGAAATTTGAGACACCATTTTTTTCATGCACTTGTTATCCAAATCTAGGGGAGACATCATTATATGGTCAAACGATTGCTTCCAGAAAGAGAAAGAATAAATTTTACAAAAATTAACATTTATTACTTCCAAAAACTTGGTAAACCGATATTACTGGAGAAAATGAATCTTGACAATTCAAAAGAATGTTTAAAATTATTTATTTGTTCGAAAAAAAAAAAAAAACTTCAGAAAAGAACTATGAAAAAAAGTAAATAAATAAAGTGAAAAAGAACATATATCCATAATTATTTAATTGGAAATGTTTCGATTTAATTAATGAGAATGGGAAAGTTTTTCATAGAACTTTTTTTTTTTTTTATTAAAAACAGAAAATTGAAATGACATATTCATAATAGTTTAAACTGGGCAAGCGCCATTTGAAAACCAAAACATTTATTGTTTTTTTTTTGTTTGTTTTTTTTTTTTTTTTTTCGAACAAATAAATAATTTTATACATTTTTTTTATTAAAGCAACTTTGAAAGGTCAACAACAAATTAATTTAAATGATTGTTTTGTTTTGTTTTTTAATGGAGAAGTGGGTTGTTTTTTATTTTTTACTGGGAATCGAAATATAATTGTAAAAACATTGAAAAGTTTGCGTAAAAAAGTATAATTTTAAGAAAACAATTTTGAAATGAAAGCAACATTGGACTTTTATAAAATATTTTTTTTTTATCAAATAAATAATTTTAAACATTCTTTTGAATTGTCAAGATTTTTTTGTCAAATAAATAAATTTCAAGCAATTTTTGCAATAAATAATAAATAGAAACTTCATTAATTTTATGACTCGCCCCAGCATATTATAAACACCCTAACCTCCCCATGTTAAAATGGCTTTCGGAATGAACACCCCCAACCTCCCCATGTTAAGAACGGCTTTTGAGGTTTGTGTTTAATTTGAATGCCGTTTTTAACATGAGGAGATTAGGGTGTTTATAAAACGCTGAGGCATGTCGTAAAAATGAAACAGTTTAGAAAAAATTAAAGCAAACTTTTTTATGTAAACAATGCCGTGAAAGAAACTAAACAATTAAAACGTAATGTTTCATGAGTGAATAAGATAAACAAAGGAATATAAAATTTTAAAAATTGGTAGTGTTATGGAGAGGCAAAGTGCAAATGAACTCAAAATCCGGGCCGACAAAAATGGAACCCGGGAATTGGATGACCTGGTTCTATGACGCAAGTCGTTTTATGGGTTAGGCCATTGTATGGAGCAAGGTTTGAATGAACAAAAATGAAACCGGGAATAGGATGACCTGGAGATGACGTAATTCGGTCGCAGGTAAAACCAAAAGCACACGCCGGGCTGGTCAAAATATGGGTCAATGACGTCAATTGGTTTATGGGTTACCAGGTCGAAAGTCCATAAAAGTGAGATGGTAAACAAAAACAAGGAGAGACGCGGAGACGGGGAACGAGAGACAGACGACGAGGAACTGCCTGTCACGTTCCAACCTACACCTCTCCCTCCACTGCCGTATTGTGTATATATAAATGTTTGTTAAATAAACCATGTTTATAACAAAGCGTCTTGTTATTCATTGATAAATGAACAGCGGTCATTCCAATCACTAGACGATTTACAACAAACATATATGTATAAATGTCAAACACACTATATCTCAGTCTATTTATCAAGATATTAAAAAATCTCTTATAGTTAAATTACAGGTGGTGTTCATGTAGTAGAATGTACCCTGTCTCTAGATGAAACACTAAGACTCTTCCTAAGACGAATAACAATAACAATACAGAATATACGTCATCTTCATACCACCAGTATATAACAGTGTATATAAATGTATTTAAATTTAAAAAATAGTTGGGTTTTTTTTGTGCTAATGCAGAGAGTGATCTGTGCTATTTTTTAAATTTTTTTAAATCGTATTTCCATGTTTAATTAAAGTTTTATGATATGTTTTTTATTCAATTGTAAGGTTAAAGTACAGAATAGGTACAAAACACCCTCCCCTCCCCATGTTAAGAATGGCTTTTTAAATAATAAGGTTATTATTTCAGCATGGATCACTCTCTGCATGAGTATCTTTTTTTTTTTTACTTATCTTGTAATTTGAGAATAGTTGAAATGGAAGTTACCGGAAATAAAACCGGGCAGTCGCAGAAACGACTTACGAAAAATATTTTTATTTTAATTAATATTTTTATAATTCACAATGTTAAATTATTTTAATAACATGCAAACATTCTTTGACTTTACAGATAGATTTTCTGAAAATTTCAATTAAATTGGTAATGTAGAAATATGGTTTTATCGATTTAGAACGAACCAAAAATTACATATATATATATATATATATATATATATATATATATATATATATATATACACACACACGGCCTTATAATGTTCTTATATATATATGTGTGTGTAGAGAGAGAGGCAGAGAGAGAGAGAGAGAGAGAGAGAATGATAAAGTTGTCGCCCTAAAGAAAACAACACTACAGTTTTAATTCAAACTTTTATTGAAAAAAATCAATTCAGTAAACTTGATTATGTTGTAGAACTGACATCTAATCACTAGGAGTTGCGAAGTTCTACTGCCTCCTAATATATATATATATACTAGCATGGGTGCCCAGCGTTTCCCGGGTGTTTTAAGGTGTATGCTGAGCAAAAAAAGAACAAACAAAAAACGGTAAATTTTTTTTTAACTTTGACCCCTATTATGACCCCTAAAATTGATTGTTTTGAGCTCAAATCAAGTTATTAAGTTAGATCCATGTCTAAGGAATCTATATCTAAAATTCCAAGTGTTTAGACCCAAAATTGTAGAAGGAGTTTGGTAGAGTTCTCAAAAGTCAAATCGTTGAACGTTGACCTCTTAATCGCCAAATTTCTGGCTGAAAACCAATCACGTCGATTTTCCCAAATCTCAGTGCCCTGTATATCAAATTTCGAGTCTGTTGGCTAAAAATTGACAAAGTTATTGCATAGGGAAATGTACACAGACACTTTCACTTTTATAGATATATAGATTAGTTTTTTTGGAAAAAGAAATCCAGCAGAGTGCTCAATTAAAAGGAAAATCTGAAATATAAGAGCGTATTTATATTTTTTATTTTGTGTACAGAAAGCTGTTAGATGAGACAAGTCATATACATAGATTCCCAAGTTTGACCAGACACACCTGAAGAAGGTTGGAGGTTACATCGACCGAAACACCTTGAAAACTGCGCTTGAAACCGACGGTACCAATGACTTGTCTCATCTAACAACTTTCTGTACACAGAATGCAATATATATATATATATATATATATATATATATATGCGATAATAAATAGTGGTATATGATTAGTAATAAAACACAATCTAGAAACAAAATACGTCTCCTAAAATTCGTACTAAAATTGTCTGCAAGGGTCCGTGGTGTAGTGCACGGGCAGCACAAAAAATACAATTGTAAATTATTACCTACCCAGTCATGGCTGAAGGAACAAAACATTGATTAAATGGAACGTTCTGTTCTAAGGTCCCTGCAGATTCCCAAGTTTGATCAGACACACCTGAAGAAGGTTGGAGGTTACATCGACCGAAACATTTTGAAAATAACGCTAAAGATGAGAACAGTCTTTTGAAGAATGCAAATAATATGAATATTCAAAAGGATTATAATTTTTATTAGCAGAACATCCGGCATGACTCAGTTGTAAAATATGCTTAAATATATTTAATTTATGCAGATTTTGTATTTATTATAGAGCCAATTTTCTACACAAAAGTAAAAAAAAAAAAAAACTACTTGAGTGCCATTAGCTAGAATCAAAACCAAGACATAGTGTTCAAGCCTTAGTTGTTACCATTTAAGCTATCGTGAATTAGCTAAAACTGTACTAACGTTGATGTGTAATATATATATATTTTTTTTTCTTTTACACAGTGGTCACCACTTATCAAGGCTCGGAAGCCACTCAGAGATAAGGATTATTGCAAGTACATTACGTTAGTGTGGAGATTTGATGAAGTGTTTACTTAAGGGGTTGGTTCATTAAGAATTTGTTAACGTTGGACTTGAAGACATCCAAGTTGTAGTCAGGTGGGAAGCAGGCAGACGGAACAGAGTTCCACAGGCGTGCAGTTCTAAGAAAGAAGCTTTGTTCATGGAATCCGCGTTTTGATTTAGGCACAGATAAAGAGTGGGGGAAATTTTTCACAGTGGATTCAGCTAGACGGGTGTTTTTCGTGAAAGATTGGCGAGGGGGGACCAGAGATTGGAGTTCAGACGAGCACCTGCCATGGAAATAACGATAAAACAAGGATAGACTCGCAACGTCTCTTCTGTGGGAGAGAGGTTGCAGGGTAGAGAAAAGGGCATCCTCCACTAAGCCACGACGTCTATTTTCTATTCTGTCAAGGCAGGATAGGCTGTTTTTAGCAGCTCCTGCCCAGATATGGCAGCAGTATTCCATCCTTGGACGTACTTGGCTTTTATATAGATAGAGAATTGCATCAGTAGTGAGATATCTTCTGGAGCGGTAGAAGGATCCCACCATCTTTCCAGCGACCTTGGCAACAGACTTGATGTACCTGTTCCATTCCAGATCAGGAGTAAAGGTCAAACCCAGAATGTGTGTATATATATATATATATATATATATATATATATATACATATGCGTACAAGGGAACTTTGACCGTCAAGTTCCAATTTCTTTCAATTTTGACATCTAAGCAGCTATTTTTACCAACTAAAGACCTAAAAAAAAAAAAAAAAAAAAAAAAAAAAACACAGTTCACAAAAAATGCAATCATTTGACGCTCCACTCTGTGACGTCTCGGTAGAGATGTAGTTTGAAAAAATGGACACACAGACAGACATAGTGAGTTTTATATATAAGATTAACAGTAAATTATACAGATTGATTTAGAAAACATTTCGAAATTTCCATAAAGTTCTGTTAATATAAAATACTAGTAGTTCCCTTCCCCGGTCGTAAAATTTGCTTAAATATATTTTAATTTATGCAGATTTCATATTTATTATTATATTGTACCCAATATATAGTGATTTTAAAAGTTAAAAAAAAAATGCCTTTGGTGCTATCAGCTAGAATTGAAACCTAAATATATACCACTCCAGCCTTAATTGTTACTGTTTAAGCTATCATCAGATGGATAAGAAAAAGTTAAAAAATGAACTGACTTTAATGGATAACTATATATTTGCACATGCGTACAAGAGCACTTTAAGCCTGCCAAGTTCTAAATCTTTTTTTAATTTTGACAGCTTAGCAGCTATTTTTACCGGTTAAAAACCGAATCGAATTTGTTCCAGATTCAGATCCTCTATATATCAAATTTGTAGACCAGAAATTGACAGAAGAGTTTGGTAGAGACCGTTTCTCAGACAGACAAGGTCGCTTTTTTTTTTATATTAAGAGGTATATTTGGTAAAAAAAAACAAGGATAAAAAGTGTTTCGAGTGTATTAACTTAAATCATTACAAGTTCAATAGACGGGATAAAGATTTTCTGTCTATATCATCAGATGATTTAAGTTAAAGTTAAGTTAAAAAAGTTTTAAAACCCCATCTCTACTGCAGTGGCAAAATGATGATAATGATGATGATGATGATGAAGCTTTATTGAGTGACATTTAGGGCCTTGATAAATAGAGACCTATCAAAAAAATTACTCAAAACTAAATATAAAAAAAAAAGCTTCTGATTTATCTTGTAGTATACAAGCTATCGGAAAACCCATGAGGACTTTGACAAGCTTCCGGGACTGACCTTCACTCCAACCTGAAAAGGAAAACTTACATTGAATCTATTGACAAGGTTGCTGGAAAAAATTGTTGCATCATTCTACCGCTTCGGAAAGTATCTTAGTCCCAACGCAATTCTCAACCCGTATATGAATATAATCACAACCTGAATATGGCCTAAAATGCAGTATTGTTGTCACATCTGGGCAGGAGCTCCTCAGACAGCCCTATCCTGCCTTGACAGAACTCAGAACCGGCTTCAAAGTCTCATGGGTGATGCTCTTTTTCTCTTCCTTGCAACCTCTTTACCAGAGAAGAGACATCTGTCTCTTTTTTTTATCATTATCTTCAAGTGGCTTTCAAGCTTTGATAAGTAGATTCCTTATTTAAAAAAAAAATCCTGATTAGGTCTTGTTGCCTAATAATGAATATAAGAAAGAAATACAAGGTTTTTTTTTTTTTTTTTTTATTGATTCAGTGAATGTAATCTTTCTCATCATAAATCAATATGTATATGATATGTATCAGGTTGGTGCGAAAATAATGTCATTTTTTTTTTACGTTCAACTTTAAAAGATCATTTCATAACAAACTTTATTAATCGAAATAAGAACCATTAGAATCGATACATTTTTGCCAACTAGAAACAAGTTTATTTATCCAATTAGAAATCCGGAGTTCTGGAAGTGATAAAGTAATTGAAGGCTGATTTAGCATCATCTCGACTTTCAAAGCATTTTTCGTGCAGGAAGTTGTTGAGATGCTCGAAAAAGTGATAATCAGTGGGGTAGATGTCTGGTGAATATGGTGGATGAGGCAGAGTCTCGTATCCCAATTTGTTCAGCTTCTGCAGGGTCAGTTGAGCAACATATGAGCGAGCGTTGTTGTGGAGGAGAATTGGTCCCTTGATCTTGACCAATCTTGGGCACATACATTTGAGCTTCTGATTCATTTTGTCAATTTGCCGGCAGTACATCTCTGCCGTAATCGTTTCGCCCGGATTCAAGAAGCAGTGATGGATAAGACCAACTGCAGGCCACCAAACAGTTACCATAACCTTTTTTTGGTGAAATTTCTGCTTCTGGAATTGTTGTGGAGCTTCTCCGGTATCCAACCACTGTGCCAAACTATTGCCGGTTGTCATAGAGGATCCACTTCCCATAACACGTCACAATCCGCTCGAGAAATTGGTCGTTTTTATTGCACAGAAGGAGTGTAGAAGACATCTCCTCACGACGATTTTTTTGATTTTCGTTCAATTCATGCGGCACCCATTTATCCAACTTTTTTGACTTTTCTATTTGTTTTAAATAGCGAACGAATGTTGAGTGGTCGACCTCGAGTTCAACACCAACTTTTCGGCTTCAATTAAGGTTTTCAAATGTTTGTTAGCAACTGCAGTTGGTCGGCTGCGACCATCTTCATCTTCAGGGCTCTCATTAGCATTGCAAAATTTCTTGACCCACTGTTGTGCCACGCGTTCATTAGTGGTTCCTGAGCCGAATGCATCATTGATATCACAAGCTGTCTTGGCAACTTTTCAGCCTAGTTTGAATTAGAACAAGAAACTCATGCAGATTTAAATTTTGTCCATGCTATTGAAAAGCCTGCAAAAAATGAATGAAGAGATTGAGGACGGTAACATATAACACGATTCGATAGAGTGAAAAACGCGCTTCAAAATGATATATAACATGGCTATATATATATATATATATATATATATATATATATATATATATATGTATATATATATATGTATATATATATATATATATATATCAATGAATTAATTCAGAAATCTAAAATATAAATCTCACCTGTCTGTTTAAATGTATGTATGTATGTTTGTATGTCTGCCTAAAACTTTCGACCGATTTTCACGAAATTGCTATCATCTTGAAGCTTGACCCGTCAGATGACAAATATCGAAAAATTGGCTAAAAACATTAACTCCTTCACCCTCAACTGGGCAGTTTTCTACAAGAAGGGTTCATTTTTTTTCACCAATATTTTCGAAAGTCATCCCCTCTTTTCGATTGACTAGCCTTAATTTAAACCTTCGCCACTTCCGGTTTGACGACTAGCACAACGGTATAGACGTCACTTTTTTTTTTCACATTCTTTTCCTCCTTCAGGGTATGGGTTTGAGCCAGCCTACCACTTTTTTTGCTCAACGCACACAACTCTAAACTCCCGGGCAATGCTGGGCACCTAGACTAGTCATATATAGAAGTAACATATGTGAGAAAACGATATTGTTTTGCACCAACCTAATATTATATGATGTGTATATATGACGTGGCATATACAGGGTGTCCAAAAAGTCACTGAAGGGGTTTGAACATAAATAGAATATTTTTGATTTTTTTTTTGATATTTTTCTATAATTTCAACACAATCTGACTAAGACATTGGGAAATTTAAAAAAAAAGAAGCAAAATTCAAACAATTTTTATTTATGAAAAATAATGTTTTTTAAATGTTGCCCATTTTCAGCCTCACATATTTGTGCTCTTTTCAAAACATTATTCATGACAGATTGCAGAATCTCTGGATTTGCGAATTAACTTTCTTATTTCGTTCCTGATGTTTTCGTTCAATTCTTACAGGGTTTGGGGTTTGTTAACATAAACTCTTCACAAGAAAAAGTCGGGGAACGTGGTGGCCATTTGACATTGGCAGAGAGATAATATTGCCTAAGAAGTTCAATGGTGTCTCTCACCATATGTGTACGTTGCTTCATCTTGGAACCATAATCCAGGTCTATTTTGAATTTGTGGGCGCAGGAAGTCTGTAATCATAGTCCGATGTCTCTCTCCAGTAACAGTGACAGTATTTTCGTCTTAATCTTCAAAAAAAAAAAAAAGGTCAAATAATCTTCTCACCATAATCTAATCACCATACAGTGCATTTTATGGAATACAACTGCTTTTGATGAATTGCCCTTGGATTTTCAGAGCCTCAAAATCTGTAATTTTGTTTAACGAATCCATCAAAATGAAAATGGGCTTCATCTGACATAATTAATTTTTGCAGAAAATTGGGGTCATTTTGGACAAGTTCTTACATTTTTTTTTTTTTTTTTTACATGGTAGTCATCACTTATCAAGGCCCAGAAGCCACTCGGGGATAAGGGTTATTGCGTGTACAGTAATCAATAGTATAATATCGCAGTAATCGTTAGCAATGGAGATTTGATAAAGTGTTTTACTTAAGGGAGTGGTTTATCAGGAATTTGTTTATGTTGGACTTGAAGACACCCAAGTTGTAGTCAGGTGGGAAACAGGCAAACGTAAGAGAGTTCCACAGGCGTGCACTTCTAAGAAAGAAGCTTTGTTCATGGAATCTACGTTTTGATTTAGGCACAGATAATGAGTCTGAACCCTTGTTTGAACATTTCAAGTATT
>NC_136496.1:91251717-91259217 GCF_053919585.1 Euprymna scolopes
TATTTTGTTTAAACAAAAAATACCTTTACTAAAGTTATGGTTTTCAGTAGTAAATAAAAAACGCAAGAATTTATTTGTGCTTTTTTTATATAAATAAAACATCGTAATTTGTAACAATAAAAAATAATTTTTACAGTAACATTCCGAAAAAAGCCCCTAAAGTCTGTATTAATGAATTCGATATAACTCGAAGAAAAATGAATTTCTCGGATGCTATTCAGGAAATTAAAGATTCAATTAGATTCCTATTTCAGTCACCTAAATTATTTAGGGTGAAGTGAGTTTAGGAATTTATAGCCAAACCTAATTTTTTTTTTTTTTTTGCTTAAAAAAATAGCATTAATACAGTAAGTTAGGTAAAATTTGCAAAGAATGCTCTGCTTTACGGTTGTTGTAAAAATGGAACGGAAATTTGAATTTCGTTCCCTTTTAAATTCGGTACATTTTTACATTACGTCCAACTCATCGTTCAAATTCGACACGTCAACTTTTATAGCTTTTCGGGTATGCTGGCAAGGTTAGGGGTGTCTATTCCGATGGCCGTTCTTAACATGGGTAGATTGGTAGGTGTGTCAGAAATTTCGTGAAAAATAGTGAATAATTCCACCCCGTCTTTCCAAGCTTATAACTCCCCCCAAAATGTAACTCAAGCCCTAATTGTTGTTTTTTTTTTCAATTAAAGGAGGAAGGACCAAAGTTTCATTAAAAATAAAAAAACAACGTGTTTTTTTTAAAAAAGGTTTTAAACTTCGGACTTTGCAGGTAAATTTCTAAAAAAACACTACTTTTTTTGTTTTAAATTTGAATATATTATTTATTGACCTTTTCTCTTCAATTTGTGATATATAACACTTTGGTGAGTAAATTATTTACTTTTTAATAGACATTTCAAAATGGGAGGCGTGAATTATTCGACCCTCTGTCTTTCCAAGCATATAACTACTCGAAAAATGTAATTCAAGCCCTAATTTATTTTTCAATTAAAGGAAAAACAAACAACGTGGTTAAAAAAAGGTTTTAAACTTCGAACTTTACAGGTAAATTTCTAAAAAACACTACTTTTTTTGTTTTAAATTTGAATATATTATTTATTTACCTTTTCTCTTCAATTTGTGATATATAAAACTTTGGTGAGTAAATTAATTATTTACTTTTTAATAGACACTTGAAAATGGGGGGGGGAATTAAAAAACGTTTGTCTAAAATATTATATTAAGTTTATTGGAAAGAGCATAAAATTTCACATTGACCCTGAAAATATCGTAAAAATAGAATTAATAGAAAAATTTTGATAGATTTTTAAAGTTTAAAAATTGAAAAATATTGAGGTCGTAAAATTCATTACTGCTTTTTAAAAAATAAAAAAATATTTCTATTACTTTTAAAACAACTTTAATAGTTTATTTTGGAAGTATAATCCATAAAGAAAATAAACAACCCACTTTTAAAAGAGAAATTACGAGTTTATTTATATTTTATTTGCTGTTTCGTGATAAGGGTGTAAAAAATTTCTACAAAAATTCTGATACATCTACTAGATTGGAGTGTTTATTCGTTGTAAACGTACCCGACAACCTATAAAAGTCGACATTTCCAATGTGAATGGTAAGCTGGACTTATGTAAAAAATAACAAAAAGATATACCAAACTGACTTTTTCGTTTAAAAATGAAATTATTTCCCTTTCGTTATTAATTTTTTTTTAATATTTTGTGTTTTATATACATAAAGTACAATTGTTGAATGTTACTGCTTTGATTATATTCGTTTTGGGGGGCACAATTAAAAAATTAAGAAAATTAAAACGAAGCGAAATTTAAGTTTCCATTCCATTTTTACAAGAACCGTAAAACAGCGCATAATCAGCAAGTTTTATCGTAATTTATAAGCATAATGTTGAAACACTAAATCAACATTTTATTTTATTTTTTTGCATAATTAATGATGGAAGTATTTTTCTGTTTATTTTCTGAACATCTGTTAAAAAAATGTACATTCTCTAAAAAAAAAGAATCAAACTTCTCTCTACTTTCACATAACTATTTACAGTGTTCATGTAAAGCATTCATCTGTTCTTTTTATAATAAAAATTCCGTTTTCAAAGAGAAAGGTTTACTGCCAAATTTCTTTAATAAAAAAAAAGTGCAATTTTTCCTGAAAAAACAACTTTCACCTAACAATTTATGGTAAAAAATTAATCTTTTTTTTGGGAAAAAAATAACAACTTTTATTGATTAAAAAAAATTGCAAAAAATAATAAAAGTAAATAAACTAACAAAATGCTATTTTTCTTGAGGAATGTGTTCCATTTTAACAAACTGAGCCACAGCAACGCGTGGCCGGGTACAGCTAGTATTAGAATATATTTCTGTGTTTTTTTCTTCGCATTAGAAATGAAATAAGTCGGATATTGTAATGTTTTTAAAACGTTCGTGATATGTTGAATTTCATCATCATGATATTGGGGACTACATAATCTAAAGGCACGTAAGAAAAAGCCAGTTTTTATTCTATCATTGTAGTGCGAGTAGTAGTGTAATATCCATATATATATGCATATATATATATCCATATATATATATATCCACATAGATATATATGCATATATATGTATATCCATATATATATATATATATATATATATATGCATATATATATGCATATATATGCATATATATATATTCATATATATATATGCATATATATGCATATATATATATATATATATATGTATAAATAAAAGAGTTTCATATCAAAGAATTTTTATTATTCTAAGCAAGACAAAGAATGCTTTTGAAAATTAATCTCCTTAACCTATAGGGTTTCGATGTCTACCACCTCACCAGAGGAGAGAAAATATCAGCAAATACTAATAAAGGTATGCACCCTATTTGCTAAAGTCAGTGAGACATGGAAAGTCAAAGTCAAAATAATAAATTTATCAGAAGTCCTGTAGCAGGAGGATTTGCAGAAAAAGGATATGAAAGTTTTTTTTAGATCCAGCTTGCTTGGTAAAATCCATGTTTTGCGTTCTTTATATCCGTTTGGTAATAAGGTCCAAGTTATATATTGGGTAATCCGCATAGCTGTGTAGATATCCGAATCGGGCAAGTGCTTGTATAAATTGCCCGATTCGGATGTCTACATATAGTCTATTTTATTTCCGTATTATTTTTAGAACAATAACATCTGTTCAAAGATTGAGCGTAAATTTAATTCAAATTAACTCGATATTTCTTGAGAAATACAAAAACAGTACCAAATACTTTTGTTACTCACTGTATATATATATATATATATATATATATATATATATGCATATATGTACATATATATATGCATATAGATATATATATATACACATAAATATATAAATTTGTGCATATATATATACATATGTGTGTATATATATATGTATATGTATATGTGTGTGTATAAAAATATTAACACATACATATATACATATGTATATGTATATAAATAAATATACACATACATATACGCATCTATGCATATATATATACACATTTACACATATATATGTATAAGGATATATATATACATACATATATACATCTATGCATACATATATATGTACACACATATATATATGCATATAGATATAAATACAAATACATATATACATCTATGAATATTGTATATTGAAATAAGAATTACAATTAAGTTTACCAAGTCTATTCAAGATGGCAAATCTAAAGTATATTATAAACATTAAAGAATTAATATTTATAAAGTAATCTCAACCAGATGTAAAAGCTCGATTAGAACAAATAGGAAATAGAACAAGTAGTTAATAAAACATGTTAAAATACACTTTGAAGAGTTAAAAACATATTCAATTTTAAAAAGGAAGCACAACATAAGTGGATAGTCCTTAATCCGGGGAGTTTCGAAGAAATACTTTCCTTCTCATCAGAGGGTAGGCATTAGCAAAATGTGGGATCGGATTTTGCTTGCAAAAGTATTTAATGAAACTGCAAGTAAGTCATAGATCTTTCTTGGTAAAAAAATAGTGAAGCAGAGGGAATAGGGGCAAGAAAAAGGTGATTTCAAGTGTAGAGAACTTACAGTTGATTTTATAAACTTATTTTTTTTTATATGATTGTTTGAATTAAAGTTTAAAATGCAAAAGTAAACTGTCATCATTGAGTTGTGCTCTAAAAAAAAACATTCATTTCGAATGTGCTTCTCTCTTATCATAGAACCTACTGTTGATTTTATACGCCAGACCATTTTACTTGTGCAGTAATAAAACTTTTCAAATACCCTTGTGATGTTAGGCTGTATAAGGGTGTTAACTTTGGTCAAAATCGGACTGTTCCTTCTTCAATCAGATTTTTTATATACTTATCAGAGGCATCTACAACCTATCTAAGGACACTCCCATGCACTTAAAGTATTTACACAAATACTTTACGTTTTGGAGTCCATAGGGAACCAACTCACACGCACGCATAGGCACAGATAAAATGCTTTATAAATGTATATATTACCTTTTTACATTTGTATGGCTAGGTTTCCTACATCTTATGTATTTGAGAGTCTGGTACCAAAAATACTTAACCATTTTTTAATGCAACTTTGTTTATATATAATTTTCTATGCTAACAACATATTACAGAACAGTTCTTAAAAGTGATGTTTTAATAGTCATATGCAGTGATGATCATATTTATTGGCACGGTAAAATAAAAGTTAAATTTTGTCTAATAAATTCTAAAAAAGGGATTAAATTAAAGAAAATAACAAAGTATATTATGTATTTTTAACTGGCCTTTCCGATGCAGCAATCGGATTTTAGAAAAAATAAATAACAAAGGAACAACAAACATAATTGCAAAAAACCCTTGTTCAAAATTATTGGCACGGCTTTGTTTTTCTTTTAGTATCAGTATAATATCAATCAATTTCCGGTTTACGTGCTTTCTGAACTTTTTTATAGCCATATTATGCTTGTTTAACGCTAATTCAGTGAATAATTTTTTTCAGATAATTTTTAGATAGCGATTTATTTAAACTATTATAAGTGACTAAATTATAATTTTCAATCGCCATGGTTAAAACTAAGGAACACAGCGAAGACGTCAGGAAGCTTGTTGTAGCATGCCATACCAATGGGCAGGGCTATGATAAGATTTCAAAGAAGCTAAACCTTCCCAAATCCACTGTTAGAGCCATAATAAACAAGTTCAAATCGCAAGGCCACGTTATGAGTTTAGAGGGTAGAGGGAGAAAAAGGATTCTTTCCCCAAGAGATGAACGGAAAATTGTTCGACAAGTAAAACAAAACCCAAGGATCTCTGTTGGGGAGATTGTTGATGAACAGAGCACCTCTGGAGTGAATGTATCTCGACATACAGTTGGTAGAGTTTTGAAGAGAGCTGGTTTAAAAGCATGTCGTCCGAGAAAGACTCCCTTATTGAAGCCTATGCACCTGAAAGCAAGGCTAGCCTTTGCAAAACGTCATATTGATAAAGATGTTGCATTCTGGAAACGTGTTCTATGGACTGAGGAAACGAAAATAGAGTTATTTGGCCATAATAAAGTGTCTTATATTTACAGAAAATCTGGCGAAGCTTTCCTGCCTAAGAACACCATACCCACAGTGAAGCACGGTGGAGGCAGTTGGATGTTTTGGGGATCCTTTGCTGCCTCTGGACCAGGGCGACTTGTTAAGGTCACAGGTAGCATAAAAAAGGAAGATTATGTTAAAATATTGGATGAAAACCTGAAAGACTCTGCTAAAGAGCTCTCACTTGGTCGTCGTTGGTGGTTCATGCAAGATAATGACCCAAAACATTCGGCTAAACTGACTAAGAAATGGCTTGAGGACAATCATATTAATGTTTTGGAGTGGCCATCACAAAGCCCAGACCTTAATCCAATTGAAAATTTATGGAGAACATTAAAATTGAGGGTAATGCAAAGGAAGCCTAAGAATCTTATTCAATTGGAGGATTATTGTCAGGAAGAGTGGGCTAAAATTACTACTGAAGAGTGCAACAACTTGGTTGTAAACTATGACAAGCGACTGAGGAAGGTAATCAAGGCCAAAGGCTATACAATTGATTATTAAATAAATCGTGCCAATAATTTTGAACAAGGGTTTTTTGCAATTATGTTTGTTGTTCCTTTGTTATTTATTTTTTCTAAAATCCGATTGCTGCATGGGAAAGGCCAGTTAAAAATACATAATATACTTTGTTATTTTCTTTAATTTAATCCCTTTTTTAGAATTTATTAGACAAAATTTAACTTTTATTTTACCGTGCCAATAAATATGATCATCACTGTATATATAAATAATATATGTATAAGAAATATATATGTATATAAGATGTATATATATAAGATATGTATATATAAGATATATATATATAAGATACATATATATACATACACACACACACACATATATATATATATATATATATATATATATATATATATATATATATATATATATATATATAAGATACATATATACAGCCTTGGAGATTTTACACGACCGGTCGCCACAGTCGATTGGAAATTTCTTGGGGCGACTAAAAGTCGTAAATCACTCGCTCGCCAGTCGATAAAATTTCTTTAAATAAAGAAACAGTAAAAACTCATTTATTTTATGACCCTTAAATATGATATGATATAATATTAATAGAATAACCTATACCTCATCATTTGTGAATTATTTCATCTCTAGCTGTGAGACCGTTGGAATATCGTATTGAAAAAAGAGTGCTCACGCTAAAGGTCAACAAGAGGTCAAATTTACACATTCGGCGTGTAGTCAAAATGTCGCCTTCATTTAGCTCTCTGATTTTGAAATTCATTTGGAAAAAAATTCTTCGACGCTACAACTACATACACTTCATGCTTACAAAAGTAAAGACAAACATTTGAAAAAGGAAAAACATATCGTTCCGTCAAGCACGCACCGAAAATTAAATTATACAAGTAAGTAATCATATTTTTCTCAATTATATAAATTCAAATATTTGCATGCTCTTTTTTGCGCAACTTTCAAAAAATCATCGATACCCAATTTTAAAAATAATGTTGTAAATGTGAGAATCTGAAGTGAATTCTTTGTTTTAATAGAAACAAAAGAGACCAATTTCTGTTCTATATCAACGTTTTTTTTCCATAAATTACAAAGAAAAATTGACCGTTTAAATTTTAAAAAGATATTAAACCCTGCCGATTTTCTAAGAAATCTAGTTCATTCCAGCTAAACGGTATTTTTTTTTTTTTTTTTTTTTTTTTTTTTTAATATCAGAGATTTCGGGCCACGGAGATCTCGTACCAGGAGATTTCAGTCTACAATCGTGAATATCCGGAGATTTCGTAACACTTTTTTTCAACAGCCACGGTTTAGGCTAGATATTTTAATTTTTGTATGAAATTTTACAACATAATTTGGGTATGGGTAGAATAGTTCGTTGATATTTTTTATTAAGAATAAAGAAGAAAAAAAAACTTT